>NC_138185.1:201583949-201672252 GCF_964194105.1 Spermophilus citellus
AGAGAGAGAGAGAGAGAGAGAGAGAGAGAATACCTTTTAGACATTAGTAATTAATAAATGAGCTTTGCACTCCCCAAGCATCAATCAGCCAACTGTCCCTGGTCCCCCATCTCCTGCTCCCTTCTTTTCAGTCTCCTCCTCCTTCCCTTGTTATGTTTGGACCTCAGACTCCAGAGCTGGCTGCAAGACTCCAGAACCCCTCCAAACCGCATGCACTAATCCTCCCTAATCCCACTCCCAGGCAGCTCACGCGGCTGCTGTCTGCTCCCGTGAGGAGCCTTTGGTTTCTGCCCATCATAAAGACAGAAGCATCTGGGCCCCGCTGAGAACTATGACACATGACAGCCCCAGAGAGGCCTGGCCCCAGAGAGCGGTTCCTTCTCCTCCCTGGACACACTCATCAGCAAGGGCATTCTGAGCTGGGTGGACTCCGAAGCTGGATTTCCTAATACACAGAGTAACAAGTGCTGCTGAGGTCACCAGCGAAGAGGGACACTCAAAAAAGTGAGGCAGGGGGGGAAAAAAAGGTAGAATGTGATATTTAAACAATGAAAAGGCCATTGTGGGGAAAACCAGAATCTTCATTGGGCTGACTTTTAAATTTGGTTTTTATTGTATTACACATGGAGGAAGGGGCCCCTCGGTCCTTTCCAGCCTGGGCTCCTGAAGGACCCTGCACATCCACACAGAGGGCAAGTTTTCTGGCTAGAGCTTCTGAGGAAGGGGCTCCTCCAGGTGCAATCTGTCAGCAGCCAGGCAAATGGGTGAGGGGGAGAGAGGCTTAAGAGAGCCACCGTGTTCCCAGGAGCTCCGGGCAACTGTTTGTGGCCCCAGGCACTTGGGCCTCTGACTTCAAGATGAGTCTACCTGTGTACACTACGTCCTGTAGGCCTGCATGAATGAGTCAGCCAACTTCAAGGTCATTTTCAATCCAAGTTTGATTCATCGAGCCTATAACCAAAAGGAAATACTTGTGGAAGCCTGTGACTAGGTTGTGATCTGGGCCATCAGGCAAGCTCTCTGGAGGAGGTGAAATTTGAATTGTACCTTGAAAGACCAAGAGATAAGGAGGAACAGAGAGAAAGAAGCCAGGGAGGCCCCATGCCTGTTCTGCTCCACTTTCTCCTTGAATCAGCCTGCAGGAACCCAGGGCTCTGGGTGGGGCCTCAAGAGGAGGCAGAGTCTCTGCTTCTTGCTGGTCTCCCTGAGTGAGTGTCAAGGCCACCTCTGGACCCACTGCGTTAGCCCTGCCTCCTCTAACCTGGCTCTGAGGTCCCCGGTCTTTCTCAGAAGCCCTTAGGCCCGGTCCTCTGGACATCACAGCTCCAGGGCAGATGTCCTCAGGCCTTTGTCCTTACTCCTTTGGGGCTCTCCATCTGGAAGTGTCGCAGAAAGACTTGGAGAGCCTTAAAATACACAGAGCCCAGGCCCCAGATGCAGACTCCAGAATCGGTCCGACCTGGGGCTGAGCTTGGTGAAAGCTCTTCCAGGAATGCAGTGGCCACCAGGATGGGAGACCAGTGGCCACTGTCAGGGAGGGGGAAGTGGGGCAAGAAGGAAAGGGGGTGGACAGTGCTCCAGGAAGAGCCCAGGAGCTGGGCAGGTGGAGAAGGCTCTGCAGAGAGCATATGGTCACGGCAACAGCTGAACTTGCCTGTGTCCCCAGACTCCCAGGCAGGGCCCAGGACAACTGTTCACATCATCCAAGGCAGGAAGGCACAAAAGGCCCCCAAAGAGGGCCTTCTGGTGAGTTGGTGCCTCCGTGAGAGCAGACACTATTGCGTTTGTTCGCCCTTGTCTCCTCAGCACCTGCTACCTAGTAGTTGCTCAGTAACCACCTGTTGCATGAAAGGACTGAGTGAACTAGCACTGCCTGTCCTTTCTGTCACCCTGTAAGGTTCTCTCAGCTGAGGGTTCCTGTTCAGAGCAGAGGTACCCAGGGATGCCGAGGGGAACTCTGGGAAGGGGAAGAAGGGTGTTTGGCCCGAGCTCCTCTCTCATCCTTCCATCTGCTTCCTCTGGGTTCTGGAGTCTGGATATAGGATATGTGTGTTGGGGGAGGTTGCAGCTGGCTCCCCACAGCTGCCCTTCCAAGTTAGAAGGCTAAAGGAGGAAGGAGAGGAGAAAGAGGAGGAGGAGTGGGGTGGGAGAGGAGCCAGCAGAGAACAGAGGCGCGCGCAGGGAGCAGGCCGTGGGCACCAGCAGATTGGAAGGTAATGGTCTGTCCAGAGAGAAAGAGGAGTTCTGGAGGGGGCAGCCACATGGTCATTAGCCCCTCTAAGAGCTCAGCCCTCTGGAGCCTGGGCGTCCGTCTGTAATTCTTGCAAGCATCTTGGCTGATTCATGGGAAATATCCTTGCAGCATCTGCATTGAGTCTCCTAATGCAGAATCCTTGGTGAAGTCCACGGAGGGCCCTGGGCAACAGGAAATTCCTCAAAGAGGTCTCCACCTCAAATACATTAGACACAGGAGCCTCGGTCAGTCCTAGAGTGGTATTGGACGGAGAGGACAGATCCGAGGGAGCATCCCTTTGGTCAGATACAGCTGGAGGCCTGAGTTCTAATCTTGCCCTTAACTACTGGTAACACCCTGTCCTATCAGAAGGCTGAGCCGAGGCTCCGACCCTGGCAGGCACTGTGTCCAGCCTGCTACTCTTCCCTGTATCACACCCACCCCTCCTCCTCTTCTTCCTCTTTCTCCTTCAACACCCCCTTCCTTCCTGGGCTCTCTCCTCTCCCCCATGGACTTCCTTGGGATGCGGCCATGTGAGGGTGGGCTGTGTAGGTGCCCAGACCGCTCTCCTGTGTGTGTGTGTGGGGGATTTAGGAGCACACCTCTGTCTTGGGTAGCCCAGCCCACCTCGCCCAGGCAGAGGGCCGTGTGCAAGTCCTGTGGGATGGGGTGGGAGCGAGACCAGGCTCTGATATTGGAGTTTCGGACCCAATCTGGTTAGCCTCTCCCTCCTAAGAGCCAGCCTCTACCCTGGACACCCCCTCACCTCCCAGGCCACACATCTCTACAGGAGGGACTCAGGGTGGGGTTGGGATGTATGGGGAAAGTCAACACGGCTCTGCACTCACATGCCAAGGGGCAATTTCTCTTCAGGGCACCCCTACCCCGGCAAGGAAGGACCAGGTGTAATGAAGCTCTGACTCTCTCCACAGGGGACTGGGTGGCTTATAGACAACAGGAAGTTCTCGCCATTTTGGAGGCTGGGAAGTCCCAGGTCAGGGTCCTGGCAGACTCAGTGTCTGGCAATGGCCAACTTTCCAGGTCATTGCTGCTTCTTCAGGTGGTAGAAAGGTTGAGAATTCAGTCCTTTGGCCTTATTTTAATCAATTCATTAATTTATTTATTTTGTGGTACTGGGGATTGAACCAGAGGTGCTTGGCCACTAAGCCACTTCTCCAGCCCCTTTTCAAAATTTTGTTTTGCAAGAGCATCTTGCTAGCTTGCCGAGGCTGGCCTATGAACTTGCAATCCTCCTGCCTCAGCCTCCCCAGTCACATCCCTGGGTCCTGCATCTCGGGCCTATTTTATAAGGGTTCTAATCCCACTCATCAGGACTCTGCCCCTGTGACCTAATGACTTTTCAGAAGTCCCCACCTCCTAATACCATCACTTTGGTATTTCAATATACCAATTTTAAGGGACATGAACATACGTACCACAGTATGTGTGATCTTCCTGTTGGTGCCTGTGTTAGAAAGCTGGAAAGGCAGAACAATTGTGTGTGTGTGTGTGTGTGTGTGTGTGTGTGTGCACGAGGTATACTAGTGCAAGTGTGACCATGGCTTGGCTGGGACTGCTTGCACATGCTCACCGCAGCGGATCAGACTGCAGAGTGTATTCACACTCTGTGAGGCTGTATTCTTGTGTCCTAAGCAGGGCGAGAAGAGTTTGCTTTAAAGCCACCTGCACCCGAACCGGAGGGTCTTAGCTCCTGCAGAACCTTCTCCACCTTTCCCCCTTAGGGAAAACAGGCTGCACACTGCCCTTGGCATTTCACCTCACCTGGAACCCCAGGCATGTCTGAGCACCTGCAGACATTTTGCAGTCCCCTGCACCTCTCTCACCTGTGAGGATCTGGAGACCAGAGGCTGGCCCTGGTGGGTGAAGGGAAGGGGACAGGGCCAGATGGAGACCATCAGGCTGAGGTCTAATCTTGAGCCAGATTCTGCCCCACCAGGGAACAGTGCTCCCACCCCCATCAGCTACCACCTCCTCCACAGGAGTAGATACACCAGTGGGGAGGGGACAGGCAGTAAGTACTGAGCAGATTCCCTTCCTGCCCATCCTCAGGCCTTTCCAACCTTCTGCTTACCAAAGGGACAGCCTTCAATCACACCTCAGAAGACAGACCCCAGATATATTCACTGGGACAAGTTGGGTCCCTGCACAGCCCCATTTTCAAGTCGTTGTGGTTTTCTTCTCATTTTGAGATCCCCCCCATTCAGCCTCACCCACATCCTCCACAGGGGGCCGCGTCCCCAGTGCCCAGCACAGAGGCAGCAGTGGGGGTGGAAGATGTATGAGGAGGAGAAAGGCCTTGTTCACCCCTTCTAGCTCCTCTACCCCTTCCCTGCTTCTGCAGGAGATTCACAATCAGTTGGTACATCCAGAAGGGTCTGCAGCTTGGCCTCCCCCGCCCCTTTACACCTCGCCCACCTTCACACAGAGGGTCCAGGTGTGTCCAGGCTCCTGTCTGCAGAGTTTGAGCTCCAAAAGAGAGCACGGACAGGAGTCTAATACTCCCACGCCTTAGGCAAGTCATGAATTCCGTATATTCCTATTCCTGTTTAAAGAGAGAGAGAGAGATTGATTCAAGGGAAGGGAAGGAGGGAGGGAGGAAGGGTGTGGGCTGCCAAGGGTGGAATTTGAGGCCATGCAATGCAATGTATTCCAGCCAGGTGGTACACAGGCCTGTGATCCCAGCAACTCAGGAGGCTGAGGCAGGAGGCTCATAAGTTTGAGGCTAGCCTCAGCAATTTAGGAAGACCCTAAGCTAGTTAGGTAGAGCATTGGTAGAACATCTCTGGGTTCATATTCCAGATCTTGACCTTGGGCTAGTTGCTAACCTCCCTCTGTCTGTGTTCCCATCTTCAAATGGGGAGATAACCATGCTTACTTCACAGGGTGAGGAGGTCTGAATACTTGGCACCCACCAGTGTGTGTAAGTGTGAAGTATCAGGATGTGTGGCTTTTCTGTTACAAAAAAAAAAAAAAAAACAAACCAACAACCAAGATGATCTTAGTGCCTCTCAAATCATCTGCATGCAAGTTCAGCCTGGCTGCCCGGCCCAGACTGGGTACAGATCAGGTGGTGAACCAATCAAAGTCTTTGGAACATGAATGAGGATTGTGTTTGACTCAGCCAGTTCAGTGGGAGTTCCCTAAAGTGCCCTTTCCCCTGGAAGAGGGCAGGAAAGCCCTGTGGTTGGGTGGGGTGGTAACGAAGGAGGTGGCCACTGGCCATCAAAATGAAGCTGGAGGGCTGGACAAGCCCGTGTCACCACCAAATCTGATCCTCCCATTGTACAGCTGGAGAAGACGAGAGTCTTAGCCTCTGGTGAGTATTGAAGACCTTCGAGACTCAGCTTCCTTACCTTTGAAGCAGAGGTAGTAATGGCAGCTCTGCCCAGCGGTTGCGCATGTGCAGGAGGCAGCTAGGGCGGGAAGACGAAGCCCTTGAGAGGTGAGCTCCTGGCCTCAGAAACAACCATGGAGGGGCTGGTGCAGTGGTGCACACCTGTAATCTCAGCGGCTCAGGAGGCTGAGGCAGGAGGATCACAAGTTCCAAGCCAGCCTCAGCCAAAGCGAGGTACTAAGCAACTCAGTAAGACCCAGTCTCGAAATAAAATACAAGTTAGGGCTGGGGATGTGGCTCAGTGATCAACTGTCCCTGAGTTCAATCCCCCATACCAAAACAAAAACAAAAAGAAAATATCGTGGAGGGGCCCAGAGCCTGTCAGGCAAAGTTAGGGGTGGGTCCATGCAGGGGTCTGGCAGGGCCAGGCCAGTTTGCTTGTGTCTGAGTCGGATTGGCCTCTGCCTGGCCTTTCATGAGGGGGCAGGGCAGTCCAGGGCTCCCCCATGGGAGTGTGGGAAAGGATGAGCTGGGTTGTTGAGGCCTCACCTGGAGGCTGGTTTTGCAGCACCTGCCTTGTTCTGTGCCCTTTCCTGAATCATATTAGTGCTGTGTCCCAATTTCTAAGAATGTAGTCTCCTTTGGGGACTAAACTCATCATGGGACTAAAAACTCAATTTGATTCTCTGCTAAAGCCATGTCTTCTGAGGAAACACTGTATGAATGTTGCCATCTGATGTATCTGAATTTGAATCTTGATTCTACCACGCATCGGTCCAACGTTGGACAAGTCTGGCTCTGAGAACCTCAGTTTCTGCATTTGTAAAGCCGGGAAGGGCATCTCTGCTTGCAGGCTCGTTGTGAAGATTAACTGAGTCAGTCATTTCCTTTCACAAATCTTTATTGAGCATCTACCTTCATCAGGCTTTGAAGATGCAGGAATGAATTAAAAATGGAGAGATTGGTGTGTACCCATGTGGCATTCAGGCCAATAGTGACCCCCAAATCTATGCTACCAATTGTGTTGAGTGTTATGCTGGAAAAGAACTTAGGAGGTAAGTGGTTTGAATCCAGTTTTATCCTGGGATTTGAACCCAGAGGCACTTTATCACTGAGCTACATCCCCAGTCCTTTTTATTTTTTATTACGAGACAGGGTCTTGATAAGTTGCCACGGGTCTCACTAAATTTCTGAGGCTGGCCTCAAACTTGCAATCCTCCTGCCTCAGCCTCTGGAGTCACTGGGATTACAGGCATGTACCCCCTGGCCCAACTAGTTTTGTTTGGTGTTTTGTTTTTGTGCTCCTGGGGATTGAACCCAGGGCCTTGTGCATGCTAGGAAGCACTCTACCACTGAGCTCAGTTTTGAAGGATAACTAGCTGTTATTCATTTCATCAAATCTAAATGCTATTGATTATTCACAGTATTTTATTTATTTGTTTATTTATTGGCGATTGCGGATTGAACCCAGGGGTGCTCTACCACTGAACAATATTCCAGCCTTTTTTTTTTTTTTTTAACTTTGAGACAGGGTCCCACCAAATTACCCAGTTCGACCTTGAACTTTCCATCTTCCTGCTTTAGCCTTGAGTTGAGTCGCTAGGATCACGGGCATGCACCACAAACACCCTGTACCACACTATTATTATAGATAATACTGAGAAAGGAAAACTCATCCAATTAACCATGACACAGCGACTTCTTGTATGCAGAAATGTTATTTTGTGCTTTCTGAAAGAGCTCTCTTAGATTTCCTTCAGCCCAGGAAGGGCTTTGTTTTAAATTTCCTATTTAAAACAAAGGACCTGTATCGGCAGAGATGAGAAGAGGGTGGTAAAATCCAAGAGAAATCCACCTTGCCCTGCACAGGCTGGCCTGCTGTGAAGTTCCAGTCTGTGGCCCATGGACTTCTAGGCGCTGGTCCAGTGGAAAGGAAAGACAGGACAAAAGGATCTCGTAGGCTGGCTTGGAAAGAAGGGTGAGAAGGAATCCTGGCTGAGTGGTCATGATGGGCTCAGCTCCTGGTTGAGTAGAATGGCCAGAAGGAGAGCTAAATGCCAAACTGAAGGGCTTGTTCGACAGCCATGATTGTGAAATGCAGCCTGTTGTCAGAAATTTAAAAGGTGCACCTTGCCCAGAAGCAGGGAGCATCCCTCGCTCCCAGATCTTCGTTTCTAAATACCACTCTTCACACAAGGGAACCGGGGCATTGTGGGAAACAGCTAATTCTAGAGCCATCTCAGAGAAAGTACAAGACAAACCTGGACTATCTGGTTGTGCCAGAAAACGAGGATATGCTAAAAATGATGATAATAATAATAATAATAACAACAACAAATAAAATAAACCAGGTGTGGTAGTTCACACCTGTAATCCCAGTTACCCTGGAGGTTAAGAAGGAGGATCACAGGGCTGGGGATGTGGCTCAAGCGGTAGCGCACTCGCCTGGCATGCGTGCGGCCCGGGTTGGGTCCTCAGCACCACATACCAACAAAGATGTTGTGTCCGCCAAGAACTAAAAAATAAATATTAAAAATTCTCTCTCTCCTCTCTCACTCTCTCTTTAAAAAAAAAAAAAAAGGAGGATCACAAGTGCAAGGCCAGTCTTGTCAACTTACTGAGACAGTCTCAAAATAAAAAAGTAAAAAGGACTGGAAATGTAACTCAGGGGGAGAGCACCGCTGGGTTCAATCCCAGGACTGCAAAATAAATTAATTAAATTAAATTTTTAAAGGGCTGTGGTTGTAACTCAGTGGTAGAGTACTTGCCTAGCGTGTTCAAGATCCTGGGCTCGGGCTGGGGTTGTGGGTCAGTGGTGGAGTGCTTGCCTCACATGCATGAGTCCCTGGGTTCAATCATCAGCACCACATTAAAAAAAAATAGATAAATACAAATAAAGTTATATTAAAAAAGAAAGATCCTGGCTCAACTCACAGGACCAAAACCAAACAAACAAATAAATAAAAAATAAATTAGATAAATGGGGAGTTGTCAGTAGGTACAGGAGCCAGCATAACTGGGTTTCCCTGGACAAATTTGGCCTTATTTATATGAAGTAAATAATGAGAATGACAGATTATAACTCAAAGAGTTATATAAGAATCCATGGATTTCTTTTGATTTAAATAAAAGAATGAATAAACAATGTTTGGGGGTCTGGGGATGCAGCTCAGTGGTAGAGCCTTTGCTGAGCATGCTTGAGACCCTAGGTTTCAACCCAGCACCACAAATAAAGAAGAAGAAAAAAATCCATCCAACAACAACAATAAATGGGGAAGGAAAGAAGCTCTTTTTTAATGTAGAATGCAGAAATAATAACAGAATTTTCACACTCTGCTGTCATATATAACAAATTAGAATAAATAAATAAATTTAATTAAAAAAACACCAAAATTTTCAAATCATCATTTAAGGCTGGGCATAGTGGTGCGCGCCTGTAATCCTAGCAGTTCAGGAGGCTGAGGCAGGAGGATCACAAGTTCAAAGCCGCCCTCAGCAATTCAGCAAGGCCCTAAGCAATTTAGTTGAGACCCTGTCTCAAAATATAACAGGCTGGGGTTGTGGCTCAGTGGTAGAGCACTTGCCTTGCATGTGTAAGGCCCTGGGTTCGATCCTCAGTACCACATAAAAAATAAATAAATAAAGGTATTGTGTCTATCTACAACTAAAAATATTAAAATAAAATATAAAAAGGGCTGGGGGTGCTGGGGCCGTAGCTCAAAGGCAGAGCACTTGCCTAGCATGTATGAGGTACTGGGTTCGATCCTTAGCACCACATAAAAATGAAACAAATAAAATAAAGGCATGCTGTCCATGTACCACTACAAAAAAATAAAAATTAAGAAAGGGGGTGGGGAAGTGACTCAGAGGTTAACTGTCCCTGGGTTTAATCCCCAGTACCAAAAATAAATAAAATAATTGTTTGACTATCACCATAATATTAATCATTTCAGGCAAAATTCATCAATGGAGGCTGCAACTACAGGTTGAGCATTCCTAATCTGAAAATCCAGTATCTGAAATGTTCTACCCAAGACCTGAACTTTTTTTTTTTTTTAATATTTTATTTTTTAGTTCTTGGCGGACACAACATCTTTGTTGGTATGTGGTGCTGAGGATCGAACCCGGGCCGCACGCATGCCAGGCGAGCGCGCTACCGCTTGAGCCACATCCCCAGCCCAAGACCTGAACTTTTTGAGTGTTATGTCAGTGTTCAAAAAACTTTGAATTTTGAAGCATGTCAGATTTTGGATTTTCAGATTAGAGATGTTCAGTCAGTAAAGTCAATATGAATATTCCAAAATTCTTAAAACTCCCAAATTTAAAACACTTCTGGTCCCAAGCATTTTGGATAAGGGATATTCAACATGTAATGGGTGATAGGAAACAAGACATTTTCATATCTCGAAATATCTCCCCAAAGAAATCTGCTGATGACAAAGTGAGGAAAATCAAATCTGGATTCTGAGAAAAGTAGCAAACATGGAGTGATCCAAGTTCATACCAGTAATGGGACAATAAGGTGTCCCTCCATGGGATGCCCTGAGATGGCCACGACAGCATCTGTGTGCTATCCCTGACCCCCAAATCTACAGGACCTGAATCTAACCAAGCAGGAACACTAGACAGACCCACGTGAAGTATATTCCTCAAAATCAGTGGTCTGTCCCCTAAAGAAATTTCAAGGTCATGAAAGACAAGGAAGGACTGAATAGTACTAGACTAAAGGATATCGAAGAGACATGGCAACTAAATACAACATGTAGGCTTGCACTGGGCACTAGACCAGAGAAAGTTTCTTCTTTTACTATAAAGGAATTTAGTAGGACAGTTGGAGGCATTTGAAAAATGTCTGTGGGCTGGGGTTGTGGCTCAGTGGAAGAGCACTTGCCTAGCATGTGTGAGGCACTGGGTTCGATTCTCAGCACCACATACAAATATATGAATAAAAGAAAAGTCCACTGATGTTTTTTTTAAAAAAAAAAAAGAAAGAAAAATGTCTGTACATCAGACAATAGAACAGTAGCCATTCTAATTTTCTGATTTGGATAAACATACTGTGGTTATTATGTAAGTGAATGACCTTGTTTTTTTTTTTTTTTAGAAATGCACATAGAAATATTTAAGGATAAAGAGACATATATGTCACCTACTCTCAATCAGTTCAGAAAAAAAAAAGTAAGTGTACACACCTACTTCCTGTACATATAAAGAGAAAAGGTTGATTAAAAAGAGAGAAAAGAGGAGGAGAGTGGCTCAGTGGTAGACTGCTTGCCTAGCATGCATGAGGGCCTGGGTTCAATCTTCAGCACTGAAAAAATAAAGAGAGAGAGAGAGAGAGAGAGAGAGAGAGAGAAGAGGGAGATGGATAAAATGGTAATATGTTAAAACTGTTTAAGAATCAACTCTCAAAGGGAAAAAGTCCAGATACCAATTTCTGGGGTGCTCTTGTCCACGGCCAATTTCACACTGGCATGGCAAATCCTGAAGAGGGAGTTGGGAAGGAACCCAGCAACCAGCGCAAACGCAAGCAGGGTAAAAG
This sequence comes from Spermophilus citellus, assembly GCF_964194105.1. Lineage (NCBI taxonomy): Eukaryota > Metazoa > Chordata > Mammalia > Rodentia > Sciuridae > Spermophilus > Spermophilus citellus. The sequence continues at coordinate 201,595,080 of NC_138185.1, forward strand.
GCTAACGTTCAGGGAAAACAAGCAAAGGGAAGACGGGGATTATTTGTATGATTTTTTTTTGCAACTTTTATGTATTCTGACATTATTTCAAAATCGACAGTTTAGTGTTTCATAAGTAACTTACAGTGAAGGAGTTATAGTAACTGAACTTGGGAAGAGAGTGCATGGCCCCTTCAGGTAGAGGTAATCCATTGTGTGCAGAAGCCTTGTGGATGGAGAAAGCACAATTCCCACCACCCCCGGGGGGTAGGTGGGCAGTGGCACACGCCTGTAATTCCAGCCGCTCAGGAGGCTGAGGCAGGAGGATTCCAAGTTCAGAGCTATCCTCAGTAATTCAGCCAGGCCCTAAGCAACTCAGTGGGACCCTGTCTCTAAAAAAGATACAAAATAGGGCTGGGGATGTGGCTCAATGGTTAAGCACCCCTGAGTTCAATCCCTGGTGCCCAAAAAAAGAAAGACTGAGTAGCTAGGGCCTAGACATGCAAAGTGAGCCGAGAGGTGGGCAGGGGCCAGGACCAGGAGGTCTGTAGGCCCAGCCAGGACTTGGGTCCTTGTGCCCAGAGCAGAGGGAGCCATCCCACCCGTCTAAGCAGTGGGTGAGGAATGTGACCTTATTGGCCTTCATCCCTCTGAAACCTGCGCTCCCTTAGTAAACTGGGGAGTGGGACATTACTGCTACCTTTTCTGGATGACTCTACCCTCACATCCCCCAGGGGTCTTTTTGCTCAATTGGAGTTGAGAGGAGTTGGCGTGGACAGGGCCCAGCACCCCGCACAGGCTGCTAGTGAGTTCTGATAACCCAGGCCAGTCCCACCTTCTCCCCTCAGACTTATTGGAGGCCTCCCCTCTCCACCAGCCTCCTGCAGCCTGACTTGAATACCTCTCACTTTGAAAGTCCAGAGCCCTGTGGGACTGGAGTGGGCTGAGTTCAAGGTGGAATGAATGGGCTGTTTGAAGGGTTCTCCCTGGGCAACCTCCAGGCTTGGGACAGTCTGAGTGGTTGTGGGCTTCCTTTTTTCCAGATGAATCAGTCTGTGTGTCTAGGACTGGTGAGCTGTCCCCTGACATGTGGGGCCCCTGCATAACAGTGTGTCACCCAGGTCCTCCTGTGTGGATACCCTGAACCTGGCCTCCAGGAACTGGCGTTAGCTATGTGCCACCAGCTCCTCAGATCTGTCACCATGCAGTCCATGTCCCACCCATGAGCAGCACCGCGAGCGGGCACACTGTTCTGTCTACCCTGCAAGAGAGCAAACAGAGGCTGGAAAGGCTTCCAGGCATATCTGAGTTTGCAGAGCTGACCCAAAGATTCAACCCTGTTCAACCTTGACCTCCCCAGCCTGCACTTCCCACAACCCCACCCTTCCTCTGTCTGGTGGCCCCTGTGCCACTGTCTCTTGGCTTGGGCATCAGCATCCAGGCCCTATGGACAAGAATACTGAGGGCCCTGCTGTACAGGAAGGGGTTAACTGGGATGCCCTCAGCAAGCTCTGGTTTGATGGAGGCCAGTTGCCATGGCAACAGAAGGTTTGAGGATAAGGGAGGCCAGCAGGATCTTCTGAATCACTAGATGTACAGCCCCTATGCTGATTCTGTGGTGAAACCCTCCTGGGATCGTCTGGGACTCCACATAACCACCAGCTGTGCTGGGCAGGGCTGAGGGCAGGGGTTCCCTGAATCAGCAGAGGCCAGACAGCCTGGGCTCTGCTGCAGTCTCTCCCCCAGGCAGCTTCAGCCAGCTCTGCCCAGGGTGCCTTTTCCACCAGGAAGTTCCCAGGGCTCCTGCTTTTAGCTCAGAGCCACCTGGACTAGGCGAAACCAGGAAAGAGCAAAGATTTGGGTCCAAAAGAAGTCGATCCATCTTTCCTTGATTTATTCACTTGCTAGATATCCACTGCTCGCTGACACTACAACAGTCACTGTGTTAGGTTCTGTGATGGGGTTACAGCCACGAGTCGGACTTGCTTTGCTCTCATGAAGCTTCCCTTCCAGTGGGTAAGAAGTCCCCAGCAAGCCCCTACTTTGGGCAAATCCCAGCAGCTCAGGAGGCTGAGGCAGGAGAATCGAGAGCTCAGAGCCATCCTCAGCAATTTAGTGAGGACCAAAGCAACTCAGTGAGACCCCTGTCTCTAAATAAAATACAAAAAAGGGCTGAGATGTGGCTTGAGCACCTCTGGGTTCAATCCCCAGTACCAAAAAGAAAGAAAGAAATATTGCCCACCTTGCAGGGATGCTGTGTAGATGACAAATTTGAAGCATTTACCTGAACGCCCAGCACATAGTAGGACCAAACGTGCAGTGATGATATTGATGCCCAGAGGCTTCTCGCCTTTCACTCTAGCATCAGAAGCTCCAGGAGATGATAAAACATGAAAAGGGGCTCCAGGTTGTGGTCCCTGCAGGTTACTTTGAGCCACATCTCAACACTGACCCCCTTAGCAGACCCCACTCTTCCATCTTTGTGCAGGTGAACTTGGCCTCAGTTTACCCATCTATAGTGCAGGGGTGACCCTCTAACACTTATAGGAGGCAATGTAGCTTAATGGCTGGTCAGTTCCAAAGTGGATTCTTGACCACTCTGTTCCACCATCTCGGCCACCCTAGGTCAGAAGAGACCCAGGCCCCTGATGATAAGACCCCATGCTGGCCACCCACTCCTGCCCAAATTGCTTTTAGCTTATAACAGGGATCCCAGAAGCAATCAATCTGATTCAAGTTTGATTGCCTAAGCTGAACTACCCTAGCCCAAGGACTAATGCCTATACAGGACTCTGTCCCCCCCGCCCCCTCCCTGCTCATCTTGTCCCTGATCAGCCTGGAGCTGGTGTGCCTTGGAGGATGAAGCAAGCTCACTAGTCTTGGTGAGAAAAAACTTGAGTCAGTGACCCTGTTTCATGGAGGGACTCTTTAGCTCAGAGCCACCTGGACAAGGTCAGCTCAGAAATGATTCTACCACAGCCCACCACTAGGCAGGAAGACCAGCTAGGGGTGTGAGCTGATTACAAATAGGAGCAACGTGCAAAACAAACCCACACAAGGAAATCAGCAAAGAAGGAGAAACCCACCTAAGAATTTCATATTGCATATTTCAAAAACTGAAAGATGGCTGGGGATGTGGCTCAAGCGGTGGCGCGCTCGCCTGGCATGCATGCGGCCTGGGTTCGATCCTCAGCACCACATACCAACAAAGATGTTGTGTCCGCCGAGAACTAAAAAATAAATATTAAAAATTCTCTCTCTCTCTCTCTCTCCTCTCTCACTCTCTCTTTAAAAAAAAAAAAAAAAACTGAAAGATTTCAAAGTGGTCATCTTGGAATCATGCAAAGTGTTGAAGGGCTCCCTCACATTTATTTGTAGCTTATATTTGATTATATTTTTGCACTTCTCCTTGGGGTGGAGATGCCCAATCTTTTCAGAGCTTAATGCCTCTAAAAGTCTTAATCAAGGCCTGGGAAATGGAAGTGGGGCTCACAGTCGGTGGGCTCCCCTCAAGTCTGTTCTGCATGACAGCTCTCTCCCTTGGAGGGTGAGGAGGGAAGATGTTTTTCCTCTCACTTCAGACTCACTCCAAAGGAGGCCAGATTAAGCCTGGTTGGAGGTGATATTAATGAGTTATCCAGGATTTTCTTCTCTCCCCAATCTTGAATTTTCTTCTCCTCCGTTGGGTGTCAGAATACACGTTTATACCAGGACAGAGCTCGCAGAGCAGCACAGGGCTGTCATTTGTTTATGAAATTCTTTGTAGAAGATCAGTGGGCTGGCAGGAAGCTGGGGGGGTGGGTGGCTAAGAGATTGGCAGAGGAACCGGAGATCCAGAAGCTTCCAGCCAGGCTGGCCCCTAAACTGGAAAATCTTTAACAAAGGATCCAGCAAACCACGAAGAAGAGGAAGGCAGGCAGACGCCCCAGTAAACACATTCCCCTGTGGGGTGGTCAGAACACTTGGGCAGCAGAGAGAAAGAACCAGGATGCGAGAGAGGGGCGGGCAGACCAGGGAGAATGTCCCAAGTAAACTGTTTTTTTTTTTTTTCTGTACTTCTTCCTTTTTATTTTATTTTATTTTTTGGTCCTGGGGATTGAACCCAGGGGCACTTTACCACTGAGCTTCACCTTCAGCCCTTTATGTTATTAACATCTTAATCATCATCATCATTCAGGAACACATCATCGTTACCCAAAGTCCATGGTTTACATTGGGCTCACTCTTGGGGCTGTATGTATATTCCATGGGTTTAGGCAAATGCACAATGACACAGGGCCATTGCAGCGTCCTTCAGAGCAGTGACATATCTCTGATTATTGATAGACCCCCAAACCCCTGGCATCCACTGATCTTTTTACTGACTCCACAGTTCTACCTCTTCTAGTGTGTCGTGTACTTGGAGTGATACCAAGTGTAGCCTTATCAGATTGGCTCATCTCAGTCAGATGCACTGAAGTTTCCTTCATATTCCATAACTTAATACTTCATTTCCTTTGGCGCTGAATACGATTTCATTGTCTGGCTGTATCACCGTTTATTTATTCATCCACCTACTGAAGGACATCTGGATTGCTTCCATGTTTTGTGAATTACCATACATGTCCATGGGCAGGTTTTTGTAGGGACTTAACGTTTTTGATTGATGTCGGCAAATACCAAGAAGTTCCGTGGTGGGATTCTGCAGTAGAGTATGTCTAGTTTTATAAGCAGCTGCCCAACTGTCTTCCAACCGTGGTGCTACCATTTTACATTCTCGCCAGCAATGAGTGAGAGTTCCTGTTGCTCCTCATCCTCGCCAGCATTTGGTGTTGTTAGGTTCTGGGTTTCAGCCATTCTGATAGATGCATAGTGATATCTCAATATTCTTGTTGTTTGTTTTTTATTTTAGTACTAGGGATTGAGCACAGGGCCTCTTACATGAGCTCTACCACTGAGCTACACACCTCGCTCCAAAGCTCCAATGTTGTTGTAGTGGTGGTGTTTTTCTGGATCCACAGATTGAGCCCAGGGGTGCTGAACCCCTGAGCCACATCCCCGGCCCTTGTTATTTTTCATTTTGAGAAAGAATGTTGGTAAGTCCTTAAGGTCTCAATAAGTTGTTTAGGCTGGCTTTGAACTCATGATCCTCCTGCCTCAGCCTCCACTGTGCCCAGTTACAGTGTTGTTTTAATTTGCAATTCCCTAATGACACCAGGTTGAACATCGTTTCAGATGCTTACTTGCTACTTGAACATCTCCTTTGGTGACGTGTTCATTCAGGTCTTTTACTTACTTTTTATTTATTCTTTTTTTTTTTTTTTTAAGATTTAATGCAAGGGTGCTTTGCAAGTGTGTTTTACCACATCTTAATCCTTCTTAATTTTTATTCTAAGACAGGGTCTCACTAAGTTGCTTAGGGCTTTGAAAAGTTGCTGAGACTGTCCTTGAACTTGTGATTCTCCTGCCTCAGCCTCACAAATAGCTGGTATTACAGGGATCACCACTGTGCCCTTATCTCCCTGTTTTAGTTTCATTCTCCCTACCAAACTGAACGCACTCCTGTCTCAGTGTCTGCTTCAGACCAACAGACGTAGTCAAAGGGAAGGGGAGTGGAGGACCCATTTAAATTGGGCGGCCAGTGTTCTAGTTTGGATAGGACGGATCTCCCACCCCCAAATCTTCTGTTAATGCAGGAATATTCACTGGTAAAATGATCAGATTACAGGCAGGTGCTGTGGCTGAGACAGGAGGATCCCAAGTTTGAGGCCAGCCTCAGCAAATTAGTGAGGTCTTGTCTCAAAATAAAAAAATAAAAAGGGCTAGGGATGTAGCTCATAAAGTGCCCTGGGTTAAATCCCCGGTATCAAAAAACAAAACAAAAATAATAAAATACAATATAACGGTTGTTTCATGAGAGTTCACATGGACTGACGATGTGGTTACTGCAGGCAGGTGGGGGTGGCTGGAGGAGGTGGGTCACTGGGGGTGTGTCCTAGAAGGGTACATCTCCCCTGTGGCCACTTCGCCCTTATCTCTCTCTGCTTCCTGACCCTGCCATGCGCTAAGCAGCTTCCCTTCAGCCATGATGTGCGGCCTCACCTTGGGCCCAGAGCACCTGTGAACTTCTGAAACTGTGAGCCCCAAAGAAACTTTTCTTTCTCTAAGTCGTTCTTGTCAGGTATGTTGGTCACAGTGACAAAAAAAAAAAAAAAAAAAACTAACTAAAGCAGCCAGGGAAGACCAAGAGAGGAGATGGTGGGTGTGCAGGTTCTGGGCTATGACTGAGGCCAGAGGTGCCCAAGGAGTGAAAGGAGATCAAGCCACAAAGTGTCCAAGATTGGAGTTGGGGCATGTGGTGTAGGCCAGTCAAAATTTGAGCAGGGCGTGGTGGCACATGCCTGTAATCCCAGCGGCTTAGGAAGCTGAAGCAGGAGGATCATAAGTTTGAGATCAATTTAGAGGCCCTAACCAACTTCGTGAGACCTTGCCTTAAAATAAAAAAATAAAAAGGACTGGGGCTGAAGCTCAGTGGTAAGTACCTCCGGGTTCAATCCCTAGAACAACAACAAAAAAAAAGAGTTTGATTTGTTCCAAATGCAATGGGAAGCACAGGAGGGGTTTGCAGCCCAGGAGTGACATGATCTGATTTGCATTTTTAAGAACTCACGTTGGCTGCTGGGTAGAGAATGGATGGGAAAGGAGAGGTCACTGAGGATAGCTTGGTGTTTATTGCTTTGGTGAATCTAGATATCCCAGCCCAGCAACTTCTCTCCAGCAAAGACAGTCATGGTCCTGGGGTGGCAGAGTTGCACACATGCACAGCACACATTGCATGCGCACGCGCACGCATGCCACATGTCTCCTGTGTCCATAAACACCCCTACCACACTCTCCTGTGCAGACATGTACATGTTCTCCAGATGCAAACCGAAGGCATGTGAGTCTTGCGAACACCCCACTCCCATGTATTTACTTCCTCACTCGACTATGAGACACTGTCACGCACACTCGGCTCTACCCAGGCACCCGGAGCACTCCTCCACACGGTCACGCCATTTCCCATTTTCCAAAGGGAAGCAGGCCTGGCAGGGAATTAGCTGAGACAAAGAGGTTTGAGGGTTTGTGAGAGGAGGAGGAGGGAATTGGAAGCCTACTTACTCATAGAAGAAAGAAAGTTCCAGAAGGCCTGTTTTACCCGGAATGGTTGGGCCAGCCAGTCATCAGAGACTGCATGAAAGCCTTCCTTCAACAGGTGTGTGGGAGTCCTCTGCGGTTCCTCCTCCAGCCCCTGCTGCCCACCTGTCCCTGGCTGTCATCAGCTCTGTCTGTCTGTCTGTCTGCTGACTCCCAGGGTATTACAGTGGTGATAGGGCAACTGCCCAGAGGTCTCAGCTCACAGCCCAGGAAGGAACGGGGGCAAGTTTCGTTCAGGATCTCACCTGCCTCAGCAGGCAGAGGACAGGCTCAGGGGGGGTGGGAGCTGCTCTGGGAATACCTGAACCCCTTAGGTCTTTTCAGGCCCTAAAGGACCTGCCCGCCTAGCTCCCCTCTGGCAACTCCCTTCTCCAGCTCTGAGCACCAGCCACAGTGACCAGCCAGCAACCAGAAGCTCTTGGAACAAACACCTTCAGATCCGCGCATATACTGTCCCCACTCCCCACCCAGAACAGCTTCCTCATCCTTCCAGACTTAAGAGCCACCTCCTAGGGCTGGGGATGTGGCTCAGGCGGTGGCGTGCGGCCCGGGTTCGATCCTCAGCACCACATACCAAGAAAGATGTTGTGTCCGCCGATAACTGAAAAATAAATATTAAAAATTCTCTCTCTCTTTAAAAAAAAAAAAGAGCCACCTCCTTGGGAAAGTCTTCCATACTACTGTGATTCGAGGTCCCTCCTGTGCACACCTCCACCCAGGCAATTCACTGTGCTGCCAGACCTGCTGCCTGTCTGCCTCCCCTCAGGGCAGAGGGCGTATCTGTTCTGTGCACTGCTGCCTGGCACATAGCAAGTGCTCAATAAATAACCTGGGCATAAATGAATAAATAAAGGCTGCTCCTCTGTGTGAGTGAAATAGGAGATAGTTTTGGAAAAGGATTTCTTTTTCCTTCTCATCTTCTTTGTTACTAGGGACCAGTTGGAGATCACTAAGGCCCCAGTGCCCATCCAAGGATGCCTGTGGCATGAATTCTCCTCTACCTCTCTTCTACCTTCATCCAGCTGTGGTGTGTGCTGCTGGAATAGCTTCAGGTGCCCTGAGCTGGGACTGGAGATGATGGGGAGGCTTGGACAGTGGGGGTCACCTGGAGTGGAGAAATTCAGGTGACTAAATGTACTCCCCTGTGAGGCTGAGCATTTGGAAGATGGAAAGGAAGGCTGGGGTGGTGGCTCATTGGTAGAGCACTCGCCGAACATGCATGAGGCACTGGGTTTGATTCTCAGCACCACATAAAAAATGAACAAATAAAATAAAGGCACGATGTTCATCTATAACTAATAAAAATATTTAAAAAAATAAAATAGGGGCTGGGGTTGTGGTTCAGAGGTACAGCACTCACCTAGCATGCTTGAGGCACTGGGTTTGATCCTCAGCATCACATAAAAATAAAATAAAGATATTGTGTCCACCTATAACTAAAAAAATAAATATATAAAATAAAATAAAAAAGATCCCAGGAGCTTAGTGCAATGATGCATGCCTATAATCCCAGTGGCTCAGGAGGCTGAGGCAGGAGGATTTTGAGTTCTTAGCCAGCCTCAGCAAAGGAGAGGTGCTAAGCAGCTCAGTGAGATCCTGTCTCTAAATAAAATATAAAATAGGGCTGGGGATGTGATTCAGTGGTCAAGTGCCCCTGAGTTCAATCCCCGGTAGCCCCCCCACCAAAAAAAAAAATTAAAAAGGCTGGGGATGTAGCTCAATACCCAAAACTGCACAGAGAATTTTTAAAAGGCCCCAGGAGAAAGAAGTCCTTCCGTGACCTGGCTAAGGCTGATTAAAAGGGCGGGCTGGTTAGGGCGTCAGCACTGCTGAGGAGTCAGTGGTGGCCAGGAGCGGTGCTCAGCCACTGGGGACTTGGGTAGTGCTGGTAGAAGTGGATGCTGGACAAACAGGGAGCTGGCCTTTCGGATTCCAGCAGAGCCCTACTTCCCTTTCCGCGAAGCTGAGCAATATGAAAACTACTATGTTTAGTGAGGGTCTCCTACAGAGGGGGCAAGCCCATCCTGCTGCCATTTCCAGTCCACGCCAGGACAGACATCACTAATCTATCACCTATCAGGTGATAGGTGCGCCTATCACCTCCAGGCCAGGAAGAGGTGTCAGAATTCTGTGCATTGTGTTCCAAGGAGGGATTGTTGATAAAGGGTTCCGAAGGTGAATCCTTTTCTTTTCTTTTCTTTTTTTGGACTGGGGATTAAACTTAGGGCACTCGTCTACTGAGCCACATCCCCAGCCCTTTTTTGTAATTTATTTACAGACAGGGTCTCACTGAGTTGCTTAGGGCCTCAGTATGTTGCTGAGGATGGCTTTGAACCTGCAATCCTCCTGCCTCAGCCTACCAAGCTGTTGGGATTACAGGTGGGCACCACCGCCCTTGGCTGCCAGTGTCCTTCTCTTGCCACTTCCCCATGCTGCCTCTTTCCACTGGGTACCTATTTTGCCATGTTGTGGCATTTACTGGAGATCTGTCACTTCCCAACCTTCAAATTCCCTGTTTCCTTTGGGTCCCAGAAAGAAACAGTGTTACCTTCACCAGGGCAATGGAGGAGCCTTTCAAGAAGATACTAGAACCAGGCATGGTGGCGCATGCCTGTAATCCCAGCGCCTCAGGAGGCTGAGGCAGGAGGATTGCAAGTTCAAAGCCAGCCTCAGCAATGGTGAGGCACTAAGTAACTCAGTGAGACCCTGTGTCTAAATAAAATACGAAATAGGGCTGGGGATGTGGCTCAGTGGTCGAGTGCCCCTGAGATCAATCCCCAGTAACAACAACAACAACAACAAAAAAAAAAAAAAAAAAACAAGAAGACACTAGAAGGAATCCCACAAGGAATAATGAGGAGTTTGAAGGCCCTGGGAGGGAAGAGGCTGGAAGCTAGAGAGAGCCATAGTCACAAAGGGAAGGGACCAAGGGGACAAACACCCCAACCTCTCTATTCTCCCTTTCATTGTTCTTCAGTGGTGTCCCCAATGGACAAGCCCAAGCAGAAGCCAAAGGCCTCAGCTGAGGCAGCCATGCAGGTCCACCTCCTGGACCTCAGCATTGGGTGGAGGACAGGCAGCTGGAGGTCTGGAGGGACAAAAAGACAGGGTTCTTCAGAGTGCTCCTCTCCTGTTTGGGACCAGGGGTGGACACTTCCCTTCCTAGGGAGCATTTATGAAAACAGACCCTGCTTTTCACTATAGAAATCAAGGCCAAGAATTCCATCTCCCCCTCCCTGCTGGCTGCCAGGGTGGGAGAGGAGGACCTAGGCTCAGTCATTCAAAAGTCCCACTGGGCCTCAGGGTGGTGAGTAGCAGCCCAAATGCTCAGAGTCAGTTTGGAAATTATTCCTGGCAGAGATCTGGGTTGAGACAGTGAAGTCACCATGTGGGTGGGGGAGACCATGGATGGCAGAGGGTGGGCCAGCAAGGCATCCTAACCAGACTGCCCCACAGTGTCCCCCTTGGTAGCATTGCTTGGACCCTTCCCATTGGCCAAGGTGGGTCACCAACTTTTCCATGGATGCTGTGAGCCTCCCCAAATCCTTCCAGTAGATCTACCCTCTGCTCATGCACATCAGAGTCCATTTGGGTTGATGCTCATGAGAAGCCTGATTGCTGCCACCATCCAGGACCTGTAGATGTTGCATTTGGTGGCAGGTGGTCCCCTGGAAGGTGCACCAGGAATGCAGCAGGGGAGTCTGCAGATGCCCCCTACCTGCCAGGCCCTGCCATTCACCAATCAGGCGAGCTTAGTCCAAGGTCATTTGTGTGCTCAGCTGAACTGAAAGGAGTGAATCCTCTAGTGTGCATCCCCCTCCCGGACCTGGCTTACTGGTGAAGGCCGCAGAAGAACAAGCTGCCGGTACCAAGAAAAGATCCTGTCACCAGGAAGTAGGACTGGGCTAGAGGCCTGGTCCTTCATCCGACAGACAAGGCCCCCCAGAGGAGTCCTCTGAAGGAAGGGCCCCACCCTGCAGCAGCCTCCCTCTGCCAGAGGCCTGGGCCTGAGGTGTGTCTATCTCGACTGAGCCACTCCTGGAAGTAGCCAAAAGAGCTGCCCCTCCATTCCCACCAACACCCCGGCTTTGCTTGTCTCTCTGGGCCTTCAGTTTACTCAGGGAGTTAGAAGACAAGCAAAGCATCAGCCTGAGGTTATGGAGCCACACTGGGCCCAGAGAGGGCAGGAGGGGCAGCAGGCAGAGTCCAGGAGATGTTTGGTCTAGGGAGCAGTCTGAGGGCTGGCAGGAGGGAACCTGGCTGGGCAAAAACCCAGGCGGCTCTGGCCCCCTCACTTTCTGCACCCAGCATGGAGGACTATGCTTCACAGAGACCAGTGCATAGATTCAGGGGCTGGCACACGTGAAGTGTCCAGGGAGCCAGCGAGAGCAAAGTCCTCTGTTCCCTGATGTCAGGAAGCCCAGGACTTGTGTGGGACACAGGTGGCCAAGTGCTTAGATGGGAAACTGTAGGGGGCACACCGATGTAAGAGGGGTGCCTCGAACCTGCCACTTCCTGATCATCCCACCCCCTTCCAGCCCCTGTGGACTGTGGGAAGCCTAGGTCTGGGCTCCCTGAGTCTCAGTTTCACCTCCATGCCCTCTTTATTGCCCTCACATCAGGGCTGGAGACAGAGCCCAGGAAGTGACCTGGGGAGACCCCAGCACCCTTTCCTGGGCTGGGGGATCCCAAGCCCCACACAGAAACTTCAACCTATGGATTTCTGACAGTCTTTGCTGGTCCCAGCCCATGGGGGAGATCAGGAACCAGGGTGTCAGTGCCCCATGCTCCAGGGACCTCATGAGGCTCGAGTTCATCCGTCTCTGGACCACTTGTACACCCTCCCGGCACCACCAACCCTACCCATGGTCTGATGCAACAGAAAATGGGGCCCCTGGGCAGGACATGTTCCTTCCACCCACCCCGCTCCCTCCGCCCTGGTCTCCCTGGCCCTCTGGTGCTGTCCCAGCTCAGGCCCATCTCCCCTGCTCAGGGAGCCCAGGACAAGGGAGGGATCTAGGCTTTGGTGAGCTTTGCTCCCCCTGGGCTCTGCGGGTCAGGAGGGAGGCATGGGGTGTGAGGAGGGCTCTCTGGGGCTGGGGGATCACATGGGGAAGAGGCAGCCTTTCATCTTGGCTTTGTAAAGCAGACCTGCCCTCCCCCCAGTCCAAGCTGATTGGCATTGGCACGCGCCATAAATCTCTAGGATGCTGCAGCTATGACTGGATTATTTATAGCTCCAGTCTTACATCTCTAACACGACAATATCACACAAAGAGAAAGGTAATGAAATCTCACCTCTCCTGCATGTCTGTCCCCCACTCCAGACTGCAGGGCTTTCCAAAAACCCTCCTGGCTGAAGCAGGGATGAGAGAGGCTGGCCTCCCCCTCCACCAGCCTCCCTCCCTCCCCCTCCTGTCAATCATACACACTTCTCAGCTGCACATCCTCCCAGACACATTCCCTCTCAGACACATTCTCGCATGTTCTCTCTCGCTCCCTTACACACACACACACACACACACACACACACACACATGCACACACGTCCTCCCAGATGCAGACTGTTCTGTTCCGCCTCTCCCTCCTTCTCCACTCACCCTGCCTGTCCCCCAGACGTGCTCCACACACCTCTGCCCTCTCCCTTCCACAGCCGTCTCCCTGTGTGACTCACTCGCTTCCGCTGTGTTTGCTTTTCTGCTTTGTCAATGAAGCCGCTGGCACATTAATTACCGGGCCTGTCCTCAGCCGAGGCACATCAGCTCCTTGTCAGTGGTTGGGGGAAGTGTCAGCTTACATCCATCTCCTTCTGCCTTCAAGAATCCCATGGGCATGGCCTCCCCAGGGGGACCCACTTTGCGGCACTCTCGCCGCAGCCAGGAGCAGTAAGGGGTCTCTGCAAAGCCAGGTCCCCCACCCTCCTCCTGGGCCCCAGTCTCACAGTGCTGCAGGGCAGCAGGTCTCCTGAGGCCCGTCCACAGGCATGGGGACCCCAGCTCACCTATATCTGGGTATTCACACACACTGTGTGTGTGTGCGTGTGCGCATGCATGCATATGTGTGTGTGTGTGTGTGTGTGTGTGTACATGCATTCCCATATGCACACACTTTTTTTTTTTTAAGGACTGGGAATGAACCCAGGTGCACTCTACTACTGAGCTACAACACTGACCTTTTCATTTTTTTGAAACAGGGTCTTAATAAGTGACATAAACTGGCCTCATATTTACAATCCTCCTGCCTCAGCCTCCCAAGGAGCTGTGATCACAGGTATGTACCTCTGTACCTGCCCACACCCTCTTATGCTAGGATAAAGGGAAATTACAGACAATGATAGTCTACCCTGGGCTGAGCCTGAGTCTGGGGACAGAAACCTAGCAACCCCCTAGCAGGGTGGCATTTCTTGGAATTCCCTCTCTCTCTCCTTTTGTATCTTAAAAATTCACCTAGCTTTTGGTATTATTCACCATATCTGTCAATTATCTTAAATTTCTTATAATTAAATGCTTAATTTTTTTTCCCTGAAATCTTTGCTTAAAAGTTGAATCTCAAAAACCCTCTGGCTCATAGCCAGACGTGATGGCTCATGCCCATAACTCTGGGAGTCTAAGGCAGGAGAATCACAAGTTCAAGGCCAGTCTCAGCAACTAGTGAGACCTGTCTTGAAATTAAAAAAAAAAAATAAAACAGGATGGGAATGAAGCTCAGGGTAGAGTACCACTAGTTCAATCCCAAAATTAATTAATTAGTTAATTAAGAATGGGTGTTCTTGGGTTAACATCCTGGCTCTGCCCATCCTTAGCTGTGTTTTCCTGGCTGAATCACTTCACCACTCTGTGCCCAAGAACCTTGGCTTGCAGCTGGGGGCGCAGCTCAGGGTGGAGCTCTTGCCCAGTGTGTGTGAGGCCTGGGTTCCATCCTGTGCTGCAGCAAACAAACAAACAAACAAACAAACACCTTGGCCTGTTAAATGGGGATAATAGTAGCACCTGCTATCCATGCTTTTCAGCACATTAACGAACGATTAGACCAGTGACTGAAGCAGTGTAAAATTCCCAATTGTTTTTTCTGCAACAGAATAAAATGAAGCAACTACATCACTCCGGGTAACTGAAATCAGAACTCTCTCCTGCCTTGTTCCTAAGCTGTGCATCTGCCCAGCCCCTGCCCCTCCTCCAGCAGTGGTCTCTGTCATCCAGCAGTCAGTCAACAAACACCTCTGCTCAGACACTGCTCTCACTCTGAGACTCGGTGTCAGAGAGACCTGCTGGAGGGGGAGGTGGGAACAGGCAAACAGCATTCAGGCCACGTTCAGAACTGAGGACTCAAAAAGGAATAAATATTCCTTTCAAAGAGCTATATCTAGCTGCAGAGAGAGGAGAGGCAGACAGGGCAATGGCAAGTGCTGTGTATGCACCATGTTCAGGATGGAACTGCCCTGGCCTCCAGCCCCCTGGATAGGCCTTCTGGTATAGGCACTGAGCCCATGCTACTCAGCCGGGTGTGGTAGGAGACAAGAGAAGGGCAGCTAAGGGCCTGTCAGTTCTCCCAATTCCATTCCCTCCTGTGAATCCTACCCTGCTCTCCTTGCTGTTCCTCAAACACTGGGCATAGTTCTGCCTCAGGGCCTTTGCACTGCCTCAGGGCCTTTCCCTCTGTCTGTCCTCTGATGTCACCTTCACTGCAGGGCCTTCCAGGGCCATCTGTATAAAATAACGACACTCTCCCCATCCAGCCAGGCCCTCTCCCCGACCCACGTTAGCCAGCCTCACAGTGCTCACCACAACCCAACCTGCTTAGGAGCCTTTGTTGGTTGCTGGTCTATCCACCTGAATGAAGGTCAGCTCCCTGAGGGTGGGGCCTGTGCTTCCTGCTGATCCCCTGAGCCTGGAATGACACCCAGCAGGTAGTGGGTGCTCCATCGTGTGTCTGTTAAACAAAGGAACTGCGAGCCAGTCAGTCATCAGTGTCCCTCTGGTGAAACAGGTGACTGAATCCCACTCTTACTTGTCACATGGGGATATCACATGACAATCAGACATGCTTTTAGCTCTTCCAAAGACAGATGCAAAGAAATTCAGCTGAGACCAAAGCCACACAGCTCAGCCTCCCCTGATATTTAGGTGACAAAGGGCTGTGACTGCAGACGGCCTGAATGTCCCCTCCATGCACTGGGCCTGCCCCTGCTCCACTGGGTCCCGTGGATGGTGAATGCCAGCTGCCCTGTGTCCAGGTGGGCGGCTGCTTAGTGCCCACAGCTGGCTCACAGCCAGATACAAGGGTCCCCAGGAAGAGCAGAGTCTCCTGGGTCAAAGCCAGGAGGAAGGGGACCACTGGAGACAGCCCTATAAGGAATCTGGGCCCTGAATCATTGAGCCCAATCTGAGGCCCAGAAAACAGCAGCTCCTGGCCTCTGCTGGGTGCCCAGGACCAGGGATGAGCATGAAGACAGCAGTGCGCGTGGACAGGGCAGGCCTGCGGGCTCCACTCTGTGCTGACCCCCCGACCCTTTCCAGCTCAGTACTCCCACTATCAGGGCCCCCGGGGGAGGGCTAAATCTGAGGAAAAAAAAAAAAACATAATTCTCACCAAATCTTCCTCCATCCACCTTCAGGAAGAGCTGGAGGCCTGACCAGTGGGGCAGAAGCCAACAGCACCATATCCGGGAGATTTGCCCTCAGCCCCAGAATGGCCTCGTTCCTGAGTCAGGCTCTTCTGTCCCCTACAGCGCCTCCCTCCACTCCTGAATTTTGTGCAGGGACAGTTTGTAATCTTCAACCAGTAGATAAGTGAGGCCTGAGATTTTCCTGTTCCTGCTCTGGAGACTCCTATCCACTCATCAAAACCCAGGTCCAATTGCTCAGGCTAAATAGTCCACCCACCATGACCAAGGCAGGTGCTTCTGGAATTCTACCCACTAGACGGTGAGCAAGGCAAGCAGGACCTAGGCCTGTTTACTACGACCTCACACCCAAGGCTGAATAAATGATAATTGTCAAAACGACCCCACAAAGCCAGGGCAATCCAGGCCTGCTCACTCTGGGAGCCTGATTAGATCTCCTCATTCCTTCCCCACACAACCCAGGTGTCAGCTCAATTCTGGGGCAAGATGTTCCTGTTTGGCAAGGACAGTTCCAGGTTTTGATGACCTGCTGCAACCAGATTGGTATCTATTCCCAGCCACCCTCTGCGCATGCGCTGCTGAGGGCTGAGGGGATGGGCATGTGACCGGCAACTGGACAGACTGTCAGCCTAGGGCAGCCCCCTCCTCCTGCAGCCATGGACACCCGGCTCCGTGTAGGTGAAGGCTCCTCTTGTTATCCCTAGCCACCATTCTGCCCAAGGCTTCCCACACTGACTGGAACTAGACCCCTGAAAGGTGCAGCCTGTCAACTGTCCAGAAAGGTCAGGAAGGGCCTCCTTTTTTGGAGGGGGGTAGTGGTGGTGGTGCTAGGATTGAATCAGCGAAGAAGATAATGTCACTGCTCTTGTCCAGCCCCAGGACCTGGAAGGGGAAGAGGTGATTCCACCCCAGGGCGGTGCGAGCCCCTGCTGCTCCCTGAGCAGCCCAGGCAGGGCCAGTATCTTGGGACCCCCTCCCCACAGGCTGGGACAGGGCATAGGTAGAGCCAACCCTTCCCCACCTGCCGCTTCCCTCACTAGCTCAGAAGTCATAGCTCAGAAGTGGTCGGGCTCAGGACAACCTTCACTCTGCAGACAGCCTCCTTGCCTTTAGCCACTGATCCTCTAATAGCTTTTTCCTTTAGGAAGATGACGGCCTCAGCTGGGTGCGGGGCGCACGCCTGGAATCCCAGCGGCTGGGGAGGCTGAGGCAGGAGGATTGCGAGTTCAAAGCCAGCCTCAGCATTGGCCAGGCACTTAGCAACTCAGTGAGACCCTGTCTCTAAATAAAATCCAAAATAGGGCTGGGGATGTGGCTCAGGGAGTTCAATCTCCAGTACCCCCCCAACCCCCGCCAAATAAATAAATAAAGGAAGAGAGCCGCCTGGGTGCATCATGGTTGACAACACGGATCACTTTACAGTCTAGAATGCTCCATTGTCTCTCTTGATCCCCTGGATAATACTCTCAGGGAGGCACCATTCTTCCTTCTTGGCAGAAATTCAAGGCCCAGGGTGACTTGCCCAAGGTCACCAGGACAATCCCAAAGCCCGAATGGATTCTCTCCAAACATCCCATCTCTGTTTTATAGGCTTTTCTGGGAACACTTGTTTGGGAAGGAAGTATACAACCTTAGTGTCCAGAGCAACGGGGACAAAGCTAAAGCTCCAAAACAGGCAAGAGAGGGAAAGACACAAACCCCACTTCAGCCCACACCCCACTCCCTCCCTCCCCAGGCCCTTAGCTGGAATAGCTATCAGTCAGCTCATATTTGCTGACCCCACCTCTCTGTCCCAGCTCCCAGGAGGACCCGAAACCTCTGCCCTCCAGGGAGAGCCCAGGCTGCCTGGCCTGAACCCACTGCCGAGGCTACAGGCTAGGGGAGGGCATCCGTGCTGGATGAGGAGCCAGAAATGTGGATGACAGAGAAGTCTAGCAGGAAGAGCTGAAAGGTCGGACTGAGTCTTTAAGATGGAATTCTGGGGCCAGATGGTGCTGAGATTAAGAGCAGGGGCCTGTGGCAGGAATCCCTGGGTTCTAATCCAGCTCCAGGGCTGGGGGCGCAGCTCAGTGGTAGAGCAAGTTCTTAGCAAGCATGAGGCCTGGGGTTCCATCCACAGCACAAGAAGGAAGGGAAGGAGGGAGGGAGGGAAAATGATCCCAGCTCCTCTTCCTCTTGGCTGGGGGACACAGCCTCAGGGGTGCCTGTGAATGAAATGAGGATGGCAGGGCTCACAGCAGGGCCTGCTCCATACTGAGCACTGGGGAGTTGAGCCTGTGGTGCTCCAGAAACAAAGGACAAGGTGGCCAGACAGAGGTCCCAGGCCTAGCTCTGCACCAGCTCTCAGGCCCCAGGTCTGGGCCCCCATGGAGCTGTTCACAGTGGGAGTCCTGCAGGCCAGGGCTCAAGCTCCTTCCTTCTCTGCCTTCAGGAAGCATCCAGCCTCCTAGTTTGGGTTTATTATCAAGAGGAATGGGGTTTGGGGATGTAGCTCAGTTGGAAAGTGCTTGCCTCACATGCCCAAGGCCCTGGGTTCAATCCCCAGCACCACCAAAAAAAAAAAAAAAAAGAGGAATGGATTCACATTATGTGGCATGCCCCCCAGAGGACGAGAAGCAGTTAGGGAGACAGGAGGGCTGTCCTGGTGCCTCACTAGGGGAAAAGACAGGAGCAAGAACAAGGTCAAAGTCAGATGTGGTGGCACACACCTCTAATCCCAGCTACTTGGCAGCCTGAGACAGGAGGATAGCAAGTTCAAGCCAACCTGGGTGACTTGTCTCAAAATAAAATAAAAAGGCCTGGGAATGTAGCTCAGTGGTAGAGTGCTGCCTCACATGCAGGAAGCCCTGGGTTTGATCCCCAGCCCAGAAAAAAAAAAAAAAAAAAAAAAGAAAGAAAGAAAGAACAAGGCCAAGAGCGCACTTGTTTGCTGGTGACCTTGTGGACATCACCTGCCCCTTTGGGGGCCTGTTTTCTCCCTGCACAATGGAGTGCCCTGAAGGATGCCACTCCTCTGGAATTTTCCAAGATGCTCCCCATCTGCCTCTTCCCATGGGACACTCCAGTCTTGTGCTTGGGCCGCCCGCCCGTCCTTGCTTGTCCACAGCCTCTGCGTATTCTGCGCCCCCTGCCCTCCCTCTCCTCCCTAGACATGTGGCTTTATTTTTAACCAGAGTTTATGAGCAGGATCTGGAAAAGCCAGTTTGCAGAAAAGGCTCCAGGACTTGTTACTCCCTCCCCCGCCCGCCCGGGAGAGTGAGCAGAAGGGGCAGTTCTTGGCTAGGCAGAGGGACCTGCCCAGCAGGTGTGGGTGAAGGGCGGCTGGCCTTGGAACCCACGCAGCCCTGCTGTCCTTGGCCAGCTGAGGACTGGAAGGAGGCCAGGCTGGCCCCTGCTGGCCTGGGCTGCTCTCATGGGGAGGAGAGGTGCTCCAGGGCCAGGACGGAAGCAGAGGAACTTTCTGGGCTTTTCTGATGTCACCTCCCCGGCAGAAGCTGATTGGCCCAGGGTTTCTGACTCCCTTGGGAAGGCTCTGGGCAGAGTGGCCCAATGCCCTGGTATTGCAGGCCAGGCCTCTGTCCTTCTCTGGCACTGGGAAGGGGGCAGGCGAGGCCAGGTTACCCAATAGGCAGATTAGGCATGTACTTAGGGCACTGGCAGGAAAAGGGCATCAACAAAGTGTTTTGGTTTGGTTTTGCTTTTTTAAGGGCTAAAACTTGGTACTTCAAAAATAGCAAGGAAGTAGACATCCTGGGAAAAATCAGAACTTTCTTGGACTTCCTCACACTTATTTTAAGTATCAGGGTGTTTTCTATTTTGAATGGGGGGAGGGGCACCATAACCTTTCAGCTCTCAGGCTGCTGAGGGTCATGGGTCAGAAATGGGAGGGGACAGGGGTGTTGAGGAGGAGGCAGCCTGAAGCTCTGTCCCCTGGAGCAGGGAGCCTTCTGCGCTGTCTCAGGAGAGTGGCCTAGCCTAGCCTAGGTGCCCTGAGGGTCTCTGGTGCCCTGAACTTACTGGCTCCCTCCCCCACTGGAAGAGGACCTGCAGGCAGGACCTGGAGGCAGGATCCCTCCAGGCCTTACTGGCCTGGCCACCTGAGGTTCCCTCCTAGAGCTAGGATTTGGTCACTCCAGAGTTGACAAAGCTCTTAGTCAGAAGTAGACAAAGAGGGTGGTCACTTGAAGGGGAGCTGGCAGCCCATTTCCTGGAACTTGGTTCCAACTGTGATGTTGGACCCTCTGAGCGCCGGGGACGGCTGGCCAGGGCTCTGTGCCTCCCCTCCCCCAGCCTCCCACACAGAACACTCAGTCACCTCACCGCTGCCTCCTTGCCCACAGCCCCAGGGGCGACAGCAAACACTTGCTAAGTACCTGCTCTGCTCCAGGTACTTTCATGCATGACCTCGTGTGAACCCTCACACCAGCCCCGAGCTTCAGATGAGGAAGCTGCTCAGAGATATTAAATGTCCGCTGAGGAGCACGCGGCTGGCCGGCCGCAGGCTGGAGTGCAAACCCAGTCTGGCTGCCTGGCTTACTTTATTCGGTACCACAGGTCTCAGCCACTCCTGGGCCTCCCCAGGGACAAAGCCAGCAGCCCTCCTGCTCTCCCTCCCCCACCTAATCCTGCACCTCTCAAGGGAAGGCGAATAACCCCCTACATCCACTGTGGGAGACACACCAGCACCCCAGGTCCTAGGACCAGGTCCAGCTACATGATTCTGGGAGCCCACAGCAAAATTAAACTGTAGGGACTCCTTATTCAGAATTACTCAGAATCGCAAGCTGGTGGCATCCCTTCGGAATGTGGGGCCCCGTGTGACCACAGCAGGGCACACCCATGAAGTCAGGCCTGCCCAGAACCCACAGTATCCCCAAAACAAACTCCTCCCTTGCCTGGGAAATCACACCGCCCAGACACAAGGGAATTTGGTTTCCAGGGCCCCAAGTATGGTTTGGAAGCAAATCCTCTGAGCAGGAGGCCCTGCCACTGTCCCCTAGTGCTCACAGGCCTGGCCTGGCTTCTTCCTGGTCACATGGGCATGGAACCAGGGGCTGCCCAGAGCAACTGTGGTCCACAGAAAGCTGACTTAGGTGGGGCAAGACAGAGGGACCCAGGACATCTGATGGTGCTAGTTATAAAGCAAAGGGGAGAGGTGGTCTCTGCTCTCCTTTTTCTTTTTTAATATTTATTTTTTAGTTCTAGGTGGTGCTGAGGATGGAACACAGTGCCTCACGCATGCTAGGCGAGCACTCTACCTCTGAGCCACGGCTCCAGCCCTCCTTCCTTTTCTGATCAATGAATCCTGGCACCTCCTGAGCTGTTTCATGACCCTTGCAGAGACAACCCCTTCCCCCACATTCCCAGCATTGACTGGCTACTGAGGCACTACTCCAGGGTCCAGGACTCGTTGGGTCATTTCTTCTAGAACAGTGCCTGACCCTGCTGGGAGCTCCATCTAGGTCTGTAGAGGTGGTGGAAGCAGCTGTCTTACGAGTGCTGCCGGGTGCGAGCACTGAGCTGGGCACACCTGCTCACACCCATGCACTCATTTGATCCCCACTACCACCCAGCAAAGTGGGGTATTGCTGGCGGTCTGTGCCCAGAGGAGGTTGAAGCTCTCAGAGTACTGTGCAGAAGGTCCCGTACCTACCACCAAGTAGAGCAAAGAGACTGGCCTCTGGTCCCAAAGGCATCTGTAACTCTGCCACATGCTGCTTCTCCACCTGCCTGCAAGGGGTCCTGTCCCACCCAGGGCAGAGCCAAGAAATAGAAAAATACCCTAGAAAAGCCTGGAGGAATGGCAGCCATCTGTCTATCACCCTCTGCTCTCCGAGTCAGAGGGCACCCAATTCTAACCCCATTTGTGCCCCCTATATGCCAGACCTCCCGGTACTTGCACATTTAATTCACCCAACAGCACTATGAAGTAGGTACCACCTTCTCACACCCATTTTCCTTATGGGGAAACAAAGCAACAGAGGAGTGAAGCAGATAAGTGGGAATTGAAACCCAGGGAATCTGGCCCTGGAATCCATGACACACCTTTGGAGTCATCCCTCACTCCCCCTCATCCTCCCACCCCCACACATCAGCAATACCACATGTTGGCATGTGGGCTGTGTGACTTGGAGTAAGCTACCTAACATCTCCGTGCCAGAGTTCCTTCTGTAAAATGGGGAATATGACAGCATCTACTTCATAGGGCTACAGGGTGCACTGAGTGGGTTAGAGAGAGAGAGAGAGAGAGAGTGTGTGTGTGTGTGTGCGCGCACGCGCGCGTGTAGTATGTACACTGGTGTTTGGCACCTAGTAGATGATGCCAAGTAAATGGAAGATGGTTGATATAAATTATGGCTTTCCAGTACCTTCTACTGCCTGGGAAATCACACATCTCCTGGATGTCCCTTCCCCTCTTAAAGGCTGTCACTCTGTTAATGACCGTCACCCTTCTAGTACAGCCAACCTGTCCTTCCCACCCAGCTCTTTGTGCTATTTCCCTCTCATCTTGCATCAGAGAAACTCTTCCCACTTGCCCCTCCTGCCAGGCTGCCTCTTGCCCTTCAGAGCCAAGACACAGGACAAGTTGGGCAACTGTGCCCATATGTCCTCACCACCCCTCACATCCTGCGTCCTGGCTTGGGCCCCTCCACTCTGAAGCCATCCCTCTGGCCCAGGTCTCCTGGACCCTTTCCAGCTGTATCTCCGTCCATCTCGGTCCAGCAGGCCCCACCAGGGTCCCCATCTGCAGGTCTCCTTAGGAAGCAAGACACTACTTCCTGCCATTGTCCTGCTCTTCTTGCCCCGCCCCCAAGTTCAGGTGCATTCGCTCCCAGTGTCCCCTCCCACCTTCTCAGACTGCCCACCTTCCCTGGGTCCCAATCCAAAGTCACACCTCCAGCTGTCACCCACTCCGAGGACCATCTCCTGCCCAGGCCAGTCTTTAAGACCAGACCTGCGCATCCTCCTGCTCACCTGTCCTCTACCCTCTTCTGACTCATGGTCTCTGGCACCTCAGGCCTGCTTTCATGCTGCCTCCCCGAACATGGAGCTGAGGGATAACCCTGATTCCTTTCTCCCTCCTGTCCCTGGTACCAGGGCCTTGAATAGCTCCTGCTGTCAGCCCTCAGAGTCCCTGGGCACCCCAGCCCCCTCCTCATCCAGCTCCTTCACGCCTGCGTCCAAGGTCACTAGGATTACAGGCATGAGACTCTGTTTCAAAATAAAAACTAAAAAGGGCCAGGGATATAGTTCAGTGGTAGAGCATACGTGGGTTCCATCCCCAGCATCCTCCCCAACACACACACACACACACACACACACACACACACACACACACGAGTAAGGGAAGCAAGAAGAGTAACATCTCTACAAGCCCAGAAGCTTGGATTCTGCAGACAATTAACACACACTCTGCTTTATTCTCCAACAACAACGTGTGAGGGGGGTTCTCATGCCGCACGGAGGACACCAAAGCCCAAAGAGAGCAAATAGCTTGTCCAAAGTGAATAGCGGAGTCAGGATTTGAACCCCAAACAAACATAGATCAATAGACGACGCTTGCTGGGTGAAATGGGTGAACACAAGTTTCCACAGATGCAGGGCCTTGCCGGGGAGGCAGGGGAGTAACCGGAGACAAAGGGAAAAGAAGCAGCAGCACTCCACGCAGAAGCAATGGCGGGGCTGTGTGCTCTTCCGCGGCCAGCTCAGCCCGGCCACCTCTGCCATCCTGCAGTGCACGGGACCCTGCTGCAGGCCCTCAGCCTCAGTGGAGAGAGAGAGCCTGGGAAGAGGCCCCTGGAGCAGGAAGACAGTAGATGAAAGGATTAGGAGGCCCCCGGCTCAGGCTTGGTTGGCTCCCAGGGAGGAGGGCTTGACCTGGACCATGCAGGGTTAAGAAAAAGGAGGTGGAGGCTATCAGGAGGGCTATGGCTGTCAGACACCAGCTGACCCCCACTTTTGTCTCTGTAGGGGGTCAAGGCCAAGATCAGGTAGGAGTCAGAAGGCTAGGGGGGCTGTCCCTGGGGCCGCAGGAGCTGCTAGGCTTCCCACTCGCCCAGGGTCCTAGAGGCTCTGCTCGGGCAGGACCAGCCTGGAGCCTGAGATGCTGTTTTCCAGCAAGGAGTCTGACCAGGTAGCTTAGCCAGGTGAGGCAGAGGACCCTGCAGGAGCTCCTTTGTCTCCCAAGCACCAACCCCCCCCCCCTTTCTTTTTCACCTTGGGAAGCTCCCTGCTGCCTCTGTGCCTCTGTCTCCTGTCCTGAAACTTAGAGAAGGCCCCTACCAGAGTGGGCAAATTGGCAGCTCCCCAAGCCACCATCTCTGATCCAAAACCAACAGAGCCCACAGCTCCAGGCAGACAAGGGGCAAAGAGTAGGGGCAGTTGTAAGAGGTAGTCAGTCACATGGCCATGACCATCTGGGCTGAGACCCAGGGGCACGGAGTTAATTCCTTTGTGTCCACGTGACCCCACATTCCAGAGCAGGCTCTCCCAGGGTGCTGGCCATCAGTAGGGTCAGGCGCCCCAGCCTCTCAAGCCTGTTTTGAGATGCAGAGGACCTCCTGTAGCTTCAGCTGCCCCAGAACCAGAGCCCATGGCTCCAAAATTCAAGTGCTCACTCCTCCCTGCAACAAAACCCCAGAGCCCCTAGCAGAGTTAGTGGTGGCAGAGGGCCAGGTCTGGGAAGCCGAGCTAGAAGGGAGTGAAGCCCCTTCAGATGGGAGAGGAGGGAAGCCAGAGAGGGGCAAATTATTAAATACCCTGAGTCTCAGTGTCCTCATCTGTTAAGTGGGGTAACAACAGCATCTAGGATGGGTATTTTCCTGTCAAAGGAGAATAATAGCCACAACCAGCCTCAAGGATTTTAATGGAGAACTTGTATATAACAATACCTGGCTCACTGTCAGGCCTGAAGTCGGTTTGGTTTTGGTTTTGATTTTTGGTCAGGGATAGAACTCAGGGGTGCTTAACCACTGAGCCACATCCCCAGCCCTTTTTACTTCTTATTTTGAGACTGGGTCTACCTAGGTTGCTTACAACCTTGCTAAGTTGCTGAGGCTGGCTTCATACCTGTGATCCTCCTGCCTCAGCCTCCTGAGCCACTGGGATTACAGGTATGCACCACCCCGCCCTGGCTGGTCGGAAGCTCCTGTTCAACTATTTCTCTCCTTTGCTCTTTCTTTTTGCCAAAGCCCCCCAGGTTGCCACCTACAGTGCAATTCTGCCAGTTTCACCAAGCCCTGTGGGTGACAGGAGAGGGAGAGGAGTATGGTTGTTGGTGAAGAAGGTTCTGGATATTCCAGAGCATAGCTGGCCTCTGTGGTCACTGCCCTACTTGTCCCAGACACTTGCTCTGTTCCTTCCAGAGAATCTTGAGGCCACTCAGGAGCTGGCTTGGGGAGCCCAACTCCCCAACTCAGGCAAAAATATAAACATACTGGATGTGGACCAAGGGCACACCTGTGCACACACGTGCACCCACACACACACCTTGCCTAGGAATATATGAAGAATAAAAGTTAACCCTCCAATGTGGGGATAGGGGCCATCAGCTGACCTTCAATTTAGCACCCCAGAACAAGATAGGGGTCTCTCTGACCTAATTCCAGATCCTTGTCCTGGATCCAGATCTACCCCCAGGGGATCCATATTATAGATCTAAGCTCCTTTGTGCATCTACTACTGCTGAAAGTAGATACCAAATAACTGCTCACTGAGGTTCCCTCCTAGGAGAACTGAAGATTTGGAACAGAAAGGAGACCAACCCACTTTGCACTGAGAATCTTTTCATGCTCTTTGATATTTTTTTCCCTTTCGCCATGTGTATGTAAGAGCCTTTTAAAAATTAAAATATTGAAGAGATAGTGGAGGGCTTTGCTCCTTGTGCTGAGGAGTTTGGACAGGGAACAAGGAACCAAGGAAGGTTCTAAGCCAGGGTGTGTCATGCTAGAAGGAAGAGGATTGACTGATAGAGACCAGAGCCACCAGGAGCCCAGCTGGGAGGTTAGGACATTGTCTTCAGTGGAATGAAGTAGGGACCCACGATTTGGGCTTTGGTGTAGGGTAAGATTTACTGGATCCCAAGACCAACACCCAGACCTGTCTTGTCTGGTAGATGTACCCTGGGGCCCCCAAAAGAGGCAGGACAACTACACAAGGCACCAAAGTTAACCAACTACTGTTTTCCCTTAAAACAAACAAGAGTGCCAGGGAAGCATGGCTGGTGGGGCTGAGGCTCCCCAAAGGAGCAACATGTTTTAGAATCTAGACTCACCATCTGCTTTCTGCCCACCCCTCTGTTTCATCAAAGCTGAGACAAAGGTGGGTTTGCTCTCTAATTAAGTTTGAAAGTAGGAGTCCATGGAGGGAGATTTCAGAACTCTCAGTCCAGAATCCCTGACTGAATATTGTTCAGACGGTACCCCTGAGTGATCCCCAAACATGGAGCCTGCGAGTGGCTCCCCTGGAGTCTTCCGGATGTCCCCTCCTGTAGATGGCCTTGCTCCCTGTGTTGGTGGGTTTCCCTCCAAGACCCAGGAAGATGCAGAATGGGGTCATGGATGGAGTCATGCTCTGAGCCTCACATCCCTGGGCCTTGGGGTCAGAAGTCAGAGGCCCGCTGCATGGAGGAACCTTGGCGTCTGGGAGGAGCCCTGGCTCTCAGCTGACCTGGGTTTGAGCTGCAGTGAGTCTGGATGTTCTTGGGTCTTTAATCTGTCTGAGCTTGGCAGGCATATGTGTAAAACGGGTCACTGCACCTTCCTGAGGGCCAGGGTGCAGCATGGATGGCAAAGTGCACATCTACCTGGCACACTGTGGAACCCCTGGCCTGTCTTTAACACCTTCAGTTCCCTCCTTTGAAGTGGCAGAGAGATACCCAGGCAGAGATGTCAGACAAGGACAAGGACAGGAAGAGAAGCCCCAACTTCAAGGAAATGAGCAAAGTGTGCTAGGTGTGTCCCCCACCCTTCATCTTACAAACGGTTGTGCCAAGTTGGTCTTAGTCAGCTACCTATGTGACTGTCTTGAAACCTTCAGAAGTTTCCAGTCAGCAAAGGGGGAGGTGGTGTAAAGGTCCACAGATCAAAGGTTAAGAACAGTTTGGACCCACCTGACATTTGTAGCCAGAATCATAGAAACTTCTTTTTTGGGGAGGAGGGGGAGGCCGGGGGATTGAACGCAGGGGCACTTGACCACTGAGCCACATCTCCAGCCCTTTTTTGTATTTTATTTAGAGACAGGGTTTCACTGAGTTGTTTAGCACCTCACCTTTGCTGAGGCTGGCTTTGAATTTGTGATCCTTCTGCCTTAGCCTCTGGAGCCACTGGGATTATAGATGTGCACCACCGTACCAGGCTATGGAAACTTCTTTGAACATCCCCTTTCCCAAAAAGAATGATGAGAGAGAGAGAGACACCATGGGACAAATGCTTGTTTGTTTTTACTACATCCTAGATGATCTACCCCACCAGGTATTCATCATCATTCTGCCCATCACTCATTACCCCTTCTCATAAAAGGCTCTAGTTAAGCCAAATGCCTTAAAATTTTGCTGTTTCCTAACAGAGATCTAGCCCACCCTCTGCCACTGTGTGACCATAGGCAAGTTATTCACATCTCTGTGCTTTGAAGTCCTCATCATTATAAGGTTCTAACTAGGGTTCTAACCTTACATTCCATGGATAGGTTTCAGATATACACAAACCCCTTTATAAATACAACACTGGTCGTATCCCAGAGGAGAACCTGGTGTCAGAGGGGCCAGTTATAAAAAGGGGACATTACAGTTGTACTGTATTCCCTTTTGCATCTTCTGAATTTCAAGCCAAAGGAATGTATTATCCACTCAAAAATAAATGCATAAAACATATATTAAAAAGCAAAGAAAACATGTGGAATAATCGGAGCACAGTGGCACACACCTATAATCTTAGTGACTGGAGGTAGAGGAATGAAGATCTCAAGTTCAAGGCCAGCCTGGGCAACTTAGTGAGACCCTATCTCAAAATAAAAAATTTTGTTCAGTGGTAGAGCATCCTGGGTTCAATCCCCAACACCAGAAAAAAAAAAGTGTGCAATTCATAGACAACCTGTTACTTTATTAGGGGAAAACCACAATTTTTATTAGATTTTTCTAAGGTATCTCTGACCCCCAAAAGGTTTAGAAAACACTTTACTAGATCACCCAAGGATCATTTCCACTTCTAACTTTCTTTACTAGGTGAAGTTTACAAGGAAACAAAAGTAAATTTCTATACTCATTATATCAGCCACTCCAGGGCAGGATGGATGTGAAACGTACCTTGAATCTCAATATTTTGGAAGTTGATGTGTTTAGCTATCCTCCACAGTGGATCACTCATGATGATGCCTGCAGGGATCAAAGTCAAGAAATGAACTCCCTCGGAGTATTCTCTCAAAGCTGTTGAATTAAGTTCTCATTGCTCTACCCTCATGCCCACTAGAAGAGATACCCAGCTTGGGATGGGCACAGAAGTAGTGATATAAATAAATGCAATATAGACTTAGAAAGTTGACTACTTTGGCTCTGAGGGGGAAGGAGGTAGAAAGAATGAGAAGTGGAAGTGGAGAAACCCCGGGTGACAGAGAGATGAATGAAGGCTTGGTTCATCCAGATACCTGGGTCTGAAACTCTGAAACCCACAAGAATCCTCACATGCTTGGGGGGGGGGGGGGCGGGATTGCTTCCTAGGTATTGCACACAGAATGCTTCAGGGAAGGAGGGACTTAGCAAAGGATCAAATTAAGTCACCAGAGTAGCAACTGAATGGGTCCAGGAAAGAGAAAGGTTACACGGCTAAAAAATAAATAAATAAATAAATAAGTAAGTAAAAGAAAGAAAGAAAAAGAGGCAGAGACACACTTAGAGAGAGGGGGAAGAAGGGCGAGCCACCATTTAACAAATAGCCCCTGGCTAGGGTAAACTTTAATTAACTGCGCCATTATAATTCACTTTCAGCAAGTATTCCACCCCAACCCACTCTTTCCCTCCATCTCCCTCCTCCTCTCCCCCAGGTCTCATCAAGTCAGGCTTGAAACAAAACTGGTCTCCTTTGCTGGATGCCTCATTATTACAGTTACTGCTTTTCTCGCTAATAATAGCACCTGGCAACAAGAGAGGGGAGAAAACTATATGGTCTAAATTCCTAATGACAGGCCCCCTTGCCTACCTCTGTGCACCAGTAATCAAGGGTCTTGTAATCCTAAAAGTTCCTGAGCATAATACCAAAGCCATGAAGAGAGTTCTGAGCAGGCAGGAGCCAGTGAGCACACAGAGGAAGATAACAGGGCAGGCTCCCAGCGGGAGCCACCAGACGCTACTCATAGGGTCCACACCCAGACAGGTAATCCACACATCCAAGTTCATATCACAGCTCCTTCCTTCAGCAGTGGTTAAATTACACCCACGAATGGCTGTCTTCTCAGGCTGCCGAGCCTTAACCCATTTCAAGAGTGTATGCATTGGGAGTGGGGGTTGGGAGCACCTTAGAAGATCTTCCAGGCGAGAAACATCCTCAGGATTTTTTTTTTTTTTTTTTTTTTTGTAATTAATGAGCTTATGAGAAAAGCCAACCCAGACCTTTAAGTGAAATGTGTGATTGGTAGCCAGGCGAGGATGGGTTTTAGAATTAACTCTTCCTACAGTCTGCTATGCATTATCACCCACCCCCAAGTTAATTACCCCTGAGGATGAAAATAGGTTTCATGACTCATAAGCACCAATACAACACTTGGCAGCAGATGAAAATGCAAGGACACATTTGCAGGAAGCTGACACGAATGTCTATTTATATGTGGGGAGATTCTTAAAGAGGTGAGACAGGCACCTCCCATGGACCAGGATTAAGAGACTGCAGCAGATTCATCAATATCTCCCGGTATCCACATCCGCAGACACACAAACACACACACAGTCCTGGTTTCCACCGCTTCTACAATGGTGGTGGCAAATAGCAGGAACAGAAACTAAAAGGGTGTCGTTAACAGCAAGTTCCAACACCAACCCAACCTCCACACCAGGGTTCTGGGCTAATCGGTGATTTGTTTTCTCCAAACGTGCCTGTGCCCACACCCCTCTCGCAGCCCTCCCGCTTCTTCTGGGATAGGAGTGAGGTGGGGTCGCCAAGTTTCTTCACATCTTCCTCCAGCCTCTGGGGGGCCGGTCGGAGCCCAGCTCGCCCCG
Organism: Spermophilus citellus; assembly: GCF_964194105.1. Lineage (NCBI taxonomy): Eukaryota > Metazoa > Chordata > Mammalia > Rodentia > Sciuridae > Spermophilus > Spermophilus citellus. The sequence continues at coordinate 201,625,061 of NC_138185.1, forward strand.
CCCAGGAATGGGGCGTGGCCAGGAATGAATTTCAGATAGGATCGCGGCGTTTTGTTTTGCTTCCTCCCTTCTGTTTTCTACTCTTCTTCTATTTGCCTCCCAGGAAAGTACAAGGTTCAAACCAGGTTTGTTTGCCTTCTGCTACCTCGGGGCGGGCTGCAATCTGGTCTCAGCTCCGGGGCTCTGAGCTCCGAAAAGCATTAGTCCTCTGTCCCTTCCCCACTCCTTGGCACTTCACAAATGCCGCCAAAAAGTTGATCCCATGAGTAATTGCATGTCTTCACCGATAGAAATGGATTTTATTAGGTGTCATAAGTAACCTTCACTTCAGGAACCGGGTTTAGGTTTTTCCGCCGCCAGCCCCGGTTCCCCATCCCCTGAACCCCCACTCTGATCAGCTGTGTTCTGCCTTCGGAAATACTTATTAAAAGGCGGAGGGCATGTAATGAGCGAGGCGAACACTGCTTTTCCAGCGCATCGACTGGAAGCTGCGGGGGTTCTCCCGTGTCTGGGCTCAGCATTTGCTTCCCTGTTGCCCACACCCCTCTGCCCTCGCTGACGAATCCTAGCTCTGTGGCAATTTTTGCTTTCAATGTGCATCAACAATGAATACTGACATAGCCAAGAGGCGAAGCACCCTAGCTTTTCTCCACCCACCCCCCACGCCCCACTGGTCAAGTCACAGATGCACTGGGTATCAGCGTATACTCATGGCCACAGGGCAAGGCACCAGAAAGCGTTCCTGACAATGCCATTTGCAGCTGGGCCCCATTTCCGGGGGAAAATAGAGATGCTGAAGAGTAAACAGAAATCGCTTAGTCAGCAACTGTCGCCTCCCCAAGAGGTGAATGTAAATAGCCTGGTACTGAGGGGGAGGGGCAGCCAGCCAGGCAGCACAGGGCCTTCCTCACAGGCCAGCTGAGGGCTTTCAAAGGGACTAGCATTCCTGTTCTGTTGAGGGTAGGGAAGGTGTCCCCTAGGTCAGAGTTGTGTGGCCTTAGCCCTAGAAAGACAAAACTTGCTGACTCCGGGCAGAATTAATATCAATTGAATTTATTACAAGTTACTAAGCTCCAAGGCACATTACAGTGTTCTGTTAACTACAGAAATGTATAAAGGACAAACAGAGCAGATTCTCCATGTCTAGCATTTCGCTCTACTGTTCAAAAGCATCCGTGCATCAATAAAGCAAAAACAAAACAACACGTGAAGATCCAACACATTCAGGTCAGTAGAAACAAACCTAAACATCTTCCCCTCACAAACTTGCAACAAAAAACACCCGTTCCCCCCCAACACCCCCCTTACCATTTTGCAAACAAAACAGGAAAACAAAACAAAACAGAACAGAACAAAATAAAGTGAAGACTTCAACACTTGGGGCTGTTTAGAAAGAAGCTTTCACCATTTTATAGCATCATTATTATTTTTTTTTTTTTTTTAGGCAGCAACACTGGCCTTGGCAAAACAAAAAACAAAAAACAACTTTTTCTTTTGTGTGTTTTTTTCCTTTCAGAGTGCATAACATTTACAAAAATACACACCAGCAGCAGTCGTTGCTAAGGGCTATTAATTCTGTACCTAGGCAAACATTCTGCCACCAAATAAATGCTAACGAATATGATGCAAATGACCCAACTAATATTATACTGCTTAACACAAACCAGCTTATCCTTCAAATGAAGAAGTTACATACCTTTGTTTCAAAATATAGAAACATACGACGAAAATAATGTCTATACATAAGACTAACTTTTTGCAGTTTGTAATATTCACAATTCTACATCTTGGGGGTGAGGGGAGGGAGATTGGAGGAGGGGTGGGGGAGGGGCTTTCTGGATTGGAGAGGAGCTGGTCTAGGGCAAAGGAGGTGGGTGCCCTGTGGTTCAAGGGTCTCTCTCCTTTTTCACTTTAACATCCCCAGCTAAGATAGTCGCGATTTCGCCCTGCATGAAGGCCCAAGGTACATTCGACCCGACTAAGGGGCATTTCTCTCCGCTGGGGCAATACACCTCGCCAGTGGCCCCCTGGGCCTTGATACTCTCTCTAGAGCAAGGGAAGCAGAATTTGTGGCTGGGGACGGATGGGCACTGAACGAAATGCGTGTCCTCCAAACGTTCGTGGCAAATGGTACAGCAGAGAGGTCCGCTGTTGGCCATGGGGGAATCCGGAATGTTTTGGGGGTGCACTTGGTCCATACCCGGGTGGGCGCTAGGCGGCGGGGGCGCCACCTGTAAATTCAGGTCCCCGTTACGTGATGCCAAGCGGCGCTGCCCAGGCACCGACGCGGGCGACACTGGGCTGCTGCTGTTGCGCCGCGCGGACGCAGTGGTTGAGTGCACTGAACTGCCATCCTTAGGCGAGTGCGCTGTGCCCAGAGTGTCTGCTACTGACATGAGGGCGGCCATGGGGGACGGACCGTTCTGCGGGGCTGACTCCGGCGGGGTGGTCCGGTTGGAATGGGGTCCCAGGGGTGGGGGTGGTGGGGGCGGACCCCCAGCAGTGTGACCAGGCGCCGCAAAGCCCCCGGCCGACATGGTGAGCTTCAGTGCCTCGCTCTGGTTTGCCATCCACTGCTGCCTCTGCTGTTCCTCGCCCAGTTTCAGCGCGCCCTCGGCTGAGTCCGGGGGCTCCGGGGACGCCTTCCTCTTTCGTAGGCTAGCAGCTGCGCCCCGGCCCGAGGGCGCGGCGGGCGGCAAGGCCCCAGTCCCCGGAGGTGCGCTGGGGGCGCGGCTGAGACTCACCAGCGCCGTGGGCAGCATGGGGCAGCTGGCATCCAGGTAGGGCTGGGGCAGCATGTCCGCGCCGGGCACGCCCTCCTTAAAGAAGCGCACGGCTTCGGGCAGCAGGTCCCCAAGCAGGCGCCAGTCCCCGGAGCCGTGCTTCTTCTCGTACTCCAGGTACTTGAAGCCGGAGGAGAGTCCCCGGCCGAAGTCCTTCATGCAGTCCTGGTACATCTGTTTGGCCACACCGGACGCGCTGGAGTACACGTTGCCCGAGCCAGTAGGATATTCAATGAACAGCTTCAGCTCGTAGTCCATGCCGGGCTTGGAGACAGCGTCGAAAGCGAAGACGCGGCCCAGCAGCGAGTGGTCCTTCTTGAAACGCACCTCGTAGGGCGTGCAGCCCGCCAGCGTGAGCAGCGTGTCGCGGACCATCTTGGGCTTGTTGGCCCACTCCTCGGCGCGGTTGCGCAGGCTCTCGCTTAGCTCGGCCAGGGCCTCCGCGTTTCTCTGCTTCTCCTTCAGCTCGCGCTCCTGGTCGGTACTCGACACTGAGCCGGGCCTCTTGCCACCAGCACCCACGCCCACCTCCGCCACCGACGACGAGGTTGAAGACGACGCGGTAGACGCCGCGGCCGAAACGCCCGGGGTGCCCCCAAGACAGGCTGGGCCTCCGGGAGCCCCTGGCGGTGCTGGCGTCGGGGGTCCGCGGCTTCCCAGCGCGTGGGGCGGAGGCGGGGGCAGCACCGCGGCGCTGGCTGGGCCGTTAAGCAGCGTTTGTGGCAGCAAGTTGGGAGGCACCGCGAGTTGGGGGCCCCCGCCACCCCCCGGGTTGGGCAGCCCAGTCACCAGCCCACCATGTGTCCCACGCCGAGAGGCCACCGACGCTGCAGCGGAAGAGGAGTTGGGGCTCTGTCGGTTCAGCTCTGGGGGCCCCTCCTCTGATGCTGGCTTTGGGAAGCCGTTTGGGCCCCCAAGGCCATTGGGCAACCGCGCGGTGTGACTGCTGCTCCCCAGGCTCACCGGCGGTGGCGGGTACTCGAAGCGGCTGCGTTGTTCCACCGCGGCTGCGGCGGCAGCGGCGGCGGCGGCGCTGAGACCATAGCGCTCTAGGCCGGACGGGGCCGCCAGTACCGCAGCCTTGCTGGAACCATCGACGTGGTTGAGCTGCGGCTGCTGCTGCTGTTGTTGTTGCTGCTGCTGCTGCTGTTGCTGTTGCGCGGCAGCTGCCGCCGCCGCCGCTGCCGCCGCCGCCGCTTCCTTAGCCGACAGGGCCACCGTCTTGACCCCGACGGGCGGCGGCGGCCCGGGGGAGCGGCCGTCCTGGAAGCAGCCGTGAGCCCGCTTCAGCTGGCGCGCGGTCTCGATCACGAACTCTATGCGATCTGCGCCTTCGTAGTTGACGCAACCGCGGCACACAGGTTCGGAGAAGTCCCAGATCATGGCCCAGGGCATACGGGGCAGGTCGCACAGGTAGCAAGACTGTCTTCGGGACGAGGACACCTGCGCCGCCGACATGATGCCAGCCCTGGGTAAGGGAGGCCCCCGCCCGGGCTGTCTCCGCGGCGCCTTCTCCTCCGGGAGGACTGGCTGGCTGGGGAGGGAGTCCGGCTGCGGGGGAGGGACGAGGGGGGGCGAGAAAGTTCTGCCCCCGGGGCTGGAGGGAGCACGAGTCTCCACCGCCGGCGCAGGGCCTCTCCGCGGGGGCTCCACCGCCGGGGCGGTGGACGGGTTCAGCCCCCTCCTCGCCCCCACCTCCTACTGCGGCTGTCTCGTCGGGAAACGAGCCCAGGCGCCTTCTTCCTGGTGCGGCAGATCGGGGTTGGAAGCTCCGGGCCCGGGGGGAGGGGGCGAGGGTGTCCGGTGCTGGCCGCCGTTGCCTTTTGGCCCCCTCCCCGGAGTGGCTGGTGCGTGGAAGCTCGAACGGGGCTGCCTCTTCCTCTCCCCTGGGGGCCCCCCTACGAGCTGCGTCCTCTCCCCGCCAGGCACCCTGGGGCGAGGGCTAGAGGGCTGTGCCACCCGGTGCCCGGGTCCAATCTTGCTGAAGCCGCTGCTTCCCTGGAGGGCCGGGGGAGGGGGTGGCAGCCGAGAGGAGCTTCTCCCCTCCGCAGGGTCGGCCGTTCGGTTGTTGGCGGCAGGGTTTGCACGCCGGAGGGAGCCGCAGCGGCCACCGCTTCCAGGACGCACGAGAGCTGAGGAGAGGAGCGCACGCACGCAGGCTCCCGCCGCCCCCTGGCCTGGCCGGCGCCCGGGCCGCCGCGGTTGGCGGCGCTCACGTTGGCTGCAGGGCGCTCGCGCGGCGCCTCGGCCCGGGTCGCATCCCTTCCCGCTCGTGCTCGCCCGGAATGTGGGGTTGTGATTGTTACTCTACGTTCCGGAGGCGCGTCTCGGCGCTCCTGCTCGGGCTGCAGCTCGCGCTGTCCCCGGCTTGGCCGCGCGGGATGCCGCCCGGGCGGAGCGCTGACGTCACCGCCATGCTCTGCACCAGTCTCTCCACCCCCCTTTACACTTCCTCTGTGGAGCCCACTTGTTGCTCGGGAAAGGCGCATGCGCGGCAGGACGCCCAGATTCCTCCCAGCCGGCCCCTCCTCCGCGCCTCCGCCCTCCCCTCCCCCTCGCCGTGTGTGTACAACAGCTGAGGCCGGCGAGCTAAAGCTGGAAGTCCAGGGCTGGGGGTGGAAATTAAACAGACGTTGACCTTTCCTTTCCCTGCCCGGCTTTCCCAAGTAAAAATGCTTTTAAGAACCACAAGCGTTGCTTCCGATCCCCGTTCCCCACCCCACCCCAGGCAGCGAATTTAAATGTCCTGTTTCAGAATTTTCACATTTCATTTCAATCAAAGTATTACGCATTTCAATCAAAGTATTACCCATTTCATCTGAGATCAATCCCCCGCCCCCGTCCCTCATGTATGTTACTCCTTGCCACATTGATGTCGAAGCACCTGCAAAATTAGCTGTTTTCCAATATCCTGAAACCATTTTGGATCTGTTTTTGTGCCCTGGTCTAGGAACCCGAGGTTCAATGATGGCGCTAAATGAATTCAGGGTGAGTTCCCTCTCCCGCTAACCGAACTCAAAAAATTTTGGCTGAATGTCTAAAGAAGCTCTGAGCACCCGGAGGCCTTTAAAGAAAACAGTCAACTGGCTGCGCACAGCTGCAGTTGAGGGCAGGGAGGGGGAGGTGCTGGAAAGGCCAAACAGGTGAGTGGTTTTTCTAGATTCATTAAAAGAAGGTGGGGGTAGCATTTAGTAATACTGATAGCTTTTTGTACAGTGCAGCCACAGTTTTCAAAGTTCTTTCTCACGTGCCCTGATTTTATTCCTTATTGCTCCAGAACGCTGGGCAAGGCCAGGATTTCTTTTTCCCTTACAAGATTACTGTTCATCATTGCTCATTGTAGAACAGATGTGTTGGTCCTATCTCTGATTGGGGCATTTCAACTGATTCTTCTGTTTATTAGGTTTGCCTTCCCCCCACCCCCTCATGATAATTGAGATAATCCTTGAGGAAGGGAGGCGATGTAATGGAATTGGATTCTGCCCAGGGTTGGAATTTCCTTTGCAACTTTGAGCTAGTTATTTACATAACTTCTGTTGTCTTTCTGTAAAATGGAACAATAGCTTCTAACTTGTTAGGATTGAGATTTTAATTTGTTTTATAGTAAGAAGTAACTCTTACTGAGGTTTAGGAAGATCTGACACTGTATAAAACAGCTTATCTGCATCAACCTTAATATTATACTTACATTATTGTGTATTATCTATATTAAACCCTTATCATTATTTGCAAGGTTGATTCTGTTGACTCCATTTTACAGTCCAGGTAAGTAAAGAGGTTAAATAATGTGCCTACAACATTTGGAGCTACAGCTGGGATCTGAGCCAGTAAATCTGTTTTTGAGAGATGGCTTTCACAAGCTTAGGCTCCCAGAGGTGATTTGGGATACTCAAAATTCTCATCAGTGCCCCATTCTTTATTATATATAATCCTATGTAAAGTGCTATGCAAATGTGCCTTCACAACGAACCCCCAGCCTCCCCTTCCAAGATTGTGCCAAGGAATTCTTCCATATACAGAAGTTGTGGATCTGCTACTGCTACAGACTGTAACATAAATACAACATAGAGTATATAGAGCACAGTGTGGGTCGCTCAGGAAGCTGCCAGCAAGTGTTGGTTATTATCGGTATTGGTACTGTTGCTGGCTAACAGGTAAAAAGTACTTTGTAAAAGTGCTTAAAACATAAGGGTCATTATTCTTATCACTACCGTTACTATTTTTTTTTTTTATATTTATTTTTTAGTTCTCAGCGGACACAACATCTTTGTTTGTATGTGGTGCTGAGGATTGAACCCGGGCCGCACGCACGCCAGGCGAGCGCGCTACCGTTACTATTACTGTAATAAAGTTCAGTTGAATCAAGAAATATTTATTTTTGACACCCAATTTCCAGAACCTTCCCCTGTCTGCCACTCCCAGCACCCAGATCTTGCACTTATTCTGGGGCCCCAGGTGCAAATGAAAGGGGAGTTTCTAAGGATAGGGAGAAAGGGGGAAGCAAGAGCCCTAAGGGAGCCCCCCCTTTCATTTTAGAGCAGCCAGATTTCTGTTTTTGCAAAACAGTGTGCTCACTATGCACTCCAGAGCAATAATAAACTTTGCTTGGCCGGCTGGCTCAGAGCAATGATTCCTTTGCAGAGAGCTGCTCTGAGAGCATTGCCTCATCTCCCAGACTTCTGCCCTCCCCACATCACACTCAGTATCCTGGAGTGAGTCAAAACATAGGGCTAGGAAATGGCTTGACATTCCCTGCCAGCCTGAGGTTCCTTAGCTTTGGCTTAACTGGTTGACCCATTTCTTTACATTATTTATTCAGCCCTTCCCTTCATTGAACCAAAAATACTGGAGAAACAGCAACTTAGCCACAACCCTCCAGCCAGGCAGCTAGAGAAAGGAAGTTGGATCCTATGTCATAGTGTTATGTTTGGTATGCACACACATATGTCTCCATCTCCCTGTCTCAGTCTTCACTGTTACTAAAGGATACACACACACACACAAACACACCATAACTCAGACATACAAGTTAGAAATCAGCGTGCATTTACACAAACTTCCAATATGGTCTCTTAATCCTTTTATTTAAAGAGCACATCTCTCACCTGGTTTGGTCACCTGGGCCTATAATCCCAGCCAGCAATTTGGGAGGTTGACACAGGAAGATCATAAGTTTAAACTCTTGGCTCCACTCAGCAATTCGGGGAAGCCCCAAGCAACTTAGGGAGACCCTGTCTCAAACAATAAAAAGGTCTGGGGATGTGGCTCAGTTTTTAAGAGACCCTGGGTTCAATACCTAGCACAAAGACAAAACAATCGACAACAACAACAAAAACTAGCTTTTTCCATGCCTGCTACTCCCCGCCCCCCCACACCCAAAAAAAGAACCACTATGTTTTATGGTGATAAATTACTTCCTAATTGCTTGAATGAAAGGGTCCGTTTTGGAAATGTGTCAGATTGTGAAAGGCAAGAACTCCAATGTTTTGGAGATGTATTTTCCCCCTTCGCTTTGCACATGGCAGGTAAGAAGGAAATGAACTGGGGAGGTGGCAAGTAGGGGTGGGCTCAACCTAAGATATGCAGAGATGCTCTGCACTCGGGTGTCTGGGTCTGGGAGGGTGAAAAGACTAGCGTAGTGTGGCACGAAACGCCAGCACTGTCTCCCTAAAGTTCCTTCCCGCTGTAGCTGTCTCTGCTAGCTTGCCTTTTGAGCTAGCAGTCTCAGAGAACCCCGCTCTAAACTGGAGCAAAAGGTCAGCTTTCCACTTGGCCTTTCCAGAACGCCACCGCCCCACGTTAGCGGTGAGAGGACCGCCAGGAGCCTGCGCACTTCGAACTCCCTATAATCTCCTTCCTGCCCTTCCCTGCTCCCATAGTTTTGTGGCAGAGATGGAGAAGGGATGGGGTGCTCTTGGACTGGCATCTCTACAGCCAGCCGGCTCCGGAGGCCGGGGTTGAACCTCGCGTCACCCGGCTGCAACGCGCGCCGCCAAGCGCTCCAGCGAGAGAAAGGCCTTTTTTGGTAACAGCCCCGCAATAAGCAGGACCCGATTCCTTGGCCTGCGAGAGCTGCCTCAGAGTAGATGAAAATAAACGCCTGGGTTGGGCCCGCCTCTGGCCTTCCCAAGTACCCCAGTTCCCGCGCAACAGGAACCCCTGAGTGGTGATTGGAGCACAGGGCCTTGCAAAGACGCGCAAAAGGGCCGTGGAGGGTGGGGGAATGAGATTGCAGGGTGATTTACACATTTACTCCCGGGCCGGATCCATTGCGGAAGTATTTTCCTTTCCCTAAAGGATTAATCCTGGTGTTTAAAAAAAAAAAATGTATTAACTTAGGCCAGGGCATGGGGTTACGCAAGAGCCACTCGAGCGTGAAATCCCAGGAACAACGTGATTCGCTGAGAAGTCCCGGGAGCCGAGCCTGCACCGCCCGCCAGGACCTGCCCAGCCTGGGGCGCGCGGGCAGGCTGGAGCTCTGTGCAAAATCGGGTAGAAGGAAAGGGAGGGCTGGCGTAAGGTCGTGCTGGCACAGTGGCCGCAGTGAACGATCAGATCTCTGCCTTCTTCCTGGAGGGGCGAGGAACCGCGAGGGGAAGAAAGGCGGGGCAGGGTGGGGGAGTCGTGTCTGGCTTCTGCCTCCTCGGCTTCCTCTCCTTGCCGGTGTGCCAGGGCACTGGGGAGCCCAGCGCTGTCCTCAGCAAAAGATCGTGGGTTTTTGTTGTTGTTGTTGTTGTTTTTAGTTCCAAAAATGAAGGAACCCTGGATTGAGCTGCCCAGGGAGGAGGCCTAGAGGAAAAAAGGGGGGAAGAGCCAGACAAGGGTGCCTATTCACGGACCCGTTAAAACAAGTACTCAATCCCAAGAGTTGGGGGGCGAGGAAGGAAGCCTTGGACGAAGAAAGTAAGCGGGGAAGCTAGTGGGGTGGCGGTCAAGGCCACAGGTGCGTGTACTCTCGAACCCTCGGCTCCACTCAGCTGGAGGTTCGAACTTGCCCGCACAGAGCAGGGGATTTCCACCCCCGGGCTTCGGAGACCCATTGCCGCCGGCACTTTCCTGCGAGGCCGCCGGAAGGCGGGGCCTCAGAGCGGGAAGCCCCTCCCGGCCGCTTTGCCACCCCTGGGTCACGTCTGGTACACGCGCTCCGCCATCGCTGCTGCCCCTCGCTTGGGTGGAATGGGCTGGACTTACAAAATATTTTGACTTCCTGAACTGGGTAGTTCAACCCCAAACTAGGGAGAAAGAGAAAAGGGGCGGGTATTCGGTACACTTTTACATTATGTTGTTCAACTTGGACTTTGGTGACCTTAAGTAGCTGTGTGACCTTGAGCAAATCACTTGCACTTTGGTTTCTTCATCAGTAAAACGAAAGTAATTACTCTGCTTCCTTTGCCTGTTCATTGGTACATGTGGAAGACAATAAAATGTAATAGATTTTTAACAATATAATGACCAACATTTGTCTATGACTCTGAAGTACATTCCCAGACATTATCTCACCAATCCCCACACCAACCTGTGAGGTAGGTGTTACTTTCATCAGCCTCCTCTGCAGGTGAGGAAATCAGGGACAGAGGTGGTCCAGATTTACTGAAAACCAGCTTCCATGACTGTAAACCTGGCGTTCCTTCTTCTACCTTGCCAGCTGCTAGCCTTTGGGGGGTCCCAGATGCTTTTAAGAAACTGCAAGAAATAAAGCCCCTTCCCCCACAGGAGTTTACAGGTTAATGCCTTTACTGTCCTAGTAGGTGCAAGGTTATGCATAAATTATCACTGGTGATTGTGGAGTTAAAATCAGCCAGGCTGTCACCTGTAGTCCCAGTGGTTTGGGAAGCTGAGCAGGAGGATCAGAAGTTCAAAGCCAGCCTCAGCAACTGAGTGGGATCCTGTATCAAAAAAAAAAAAAAAAAAAAAAAAGAGGGCAGAGGATGTGTCTCAGTGATTAAGCAGCACTGAATTCAATCCCCAGTACAATAATAATGATAACAATAATCACCATCCAACTTCAAGAAAACTTGGGCACTCATTTTCTCTGACATCCCCTAAAAATTTTCTCTCCCTTCTTGTTTTTTGTTTGTTTTTGTCTTTGTTTGTTTGTTGCACTGGGGATTGAACCAGGGAACACTTTACTACTGAACTATAGCCCTAGTCCTTTTTAGACAGAGTCTCTAAGTTGCTGTGGCTGGCCTCCACCTTCAATCCTCCTGCCTCAACCTCTGATGTTGCTGGTATTACAGGTTTGCACCATCACAGAGGGCTTCTTCCTGGGTTTTCTATGCCCCAGCCCAGTCAGAGGTAATGGAGGAAAATCTGAAGCTCTAGAATGAACTGAAGTATTTAGGAACCTCCCCAGTTGCCCCTATTCAAGGAAGAAAGACCCCAGGCTGAACTATGAAGGGAAAGGAGGACAACAAAGTGCAAGCATTTTCTAGTGGAAAGGAGCCTCTTTCCAGATTGGGGGCACTTACCTAATATAGACCGTCCTGCACTTGGAATGGGGGCCACTTGACAAGCATGGCAGGCTGCTGACCTTAAAGCACATACAGCCTAGAAAAGGTCAGTAACCCTGACCATCAAACCTGACCTAGGCATCACTGGTGCCCTCAAGACAGGGCACAGTGTGGCCCTCAACCCTGACCCATCTAAAGGACCATCATACTACTTTCACCTGAAGGTCCCTCTCTGGCCAGTCCCAGAGGATCTAAGCTAGATGGGTCCCTGGTGGGTGTGAAACTGTTCTTATGTGTTGTTTTAAAGATGAAACTTAAAAATGCAAGAAGGCCTGGTGGGTTTCCATTCCCAACTCCTTGACTTGTGCCCTTCCATTTGCCATTCATCCAGTTATTCATCAATTTATCTAGAGAGCCCTTTCTCTCTTGGTGCTGGGATCTAAGTAAGGATGAACCAAGCCAGACAGCTTCAGCACAGAATCCAGAAGCTTCCATTTCCTCCTAAGTGACCTAGTTTCCTGATGCAGTAGTCCAAAAGCCATGAGAGGCAGTGCTTTTTCAACACTCCCACCAGCCACATGACTGACTTAGAGCAATCTATTTATTCTCCCTGGGCCTCCTTTCCTCACCTGTCAAATGCAGATCTTAAAGCCTGCTCTCACTACTTCAGGGGCTCCCTGTGAAATCCCATATGTTAATGCCCAGGGCTGTAGAAGGGCCAGCACTGTCACAGATCTCTTCCAGCTCTGAGCCCTTGCAGCTAAGATGGGTGGAAAGCCAGGCCTGCTGCTCAGCCCTGTCCATTCTCTTCACCTTGCCCTTGGAGGGTTTCCTCCTGGGTTGCCAGCCTAGCATCTCTTCCCTTCAGGGCTGACAAGCAAATAATCAGTGACTGCCTCTCCCCCTTAGAGCAGGAGCAAGACAATAGCACCCGGAAGGCCTCTCACTTCTCATCTCTCCTAGAGAGATAAGGATTTCCCCTCCCAAGTCCCTGGCGGTTAGAGAAGCTCAGAGCTGTTGGATTTATTTGGGGCTTTTACTTTTTTGTTTTGGCCAATTTGGAAAGAAAGAGGCAATGACCTCCTCTTTAAAAAAAACAAAACTCGGCAGGAAGTGTGCTGGGCCTGAGTGGCAGGGACTAAGGGTGTAATTACAGGTTTTTGTTCAGCATTTTCGTGTAATTAAATCCAAAGGAAAGTGAGCCTGGCCCGGGCTTCTTGGATGCAGGGCAGACCAGAGCTGTATGTGTGATGGGGCGGGAGGAAAGGCAGGAGGTGAGGAATGGATTTGCTTTTTAACTGAGAAGAAGAGGGTTTCTTGCCTTTATTAATATTTTTTACATTTCTTTCCCAAAAGGTGGCCGATCATTCATCTTTTATTTGGTGCCACTGCGCTCTCCTTGGTGACATTCCGCAGCCATGCGCAGCCTTCTAGGCACTGATTTCCTTTTACCGCCGACTTCCTCTCCCCCTCCCCACTTTTACATATTGCCGCTTTCTGCCTGGTTGCCCACACAATAAACCCACTGCAGAATCCACAGCCAGCCTTTTTGCCTCCGGAGTTTCGATCCCAGCGACCCCCGACGCCGCGAAAGAGTCTCTCCTTTTGTTTTGAACGGCCTCTGGCTTTCCCTGGTCGGCTTTACCATACTCGCTACCACCACCGACCCTTCCAGTCCTCCCCGCCGCTGCCTCGGTTTCCCTACGCCCGCAATCAGGATCTGTGCACGCGCAACCCTAGGGTGTACTCCTGCGCATTGGAGAAGGGTCCCAAGACGCTGGACACGCGCGCTCCTCTCCCGGCTCCTCCCCTTCCCAGGCCTCGGTGGCTCTGACGTTCCCTGGACGTCCTGAGCTGGCAGCAAGAAAGGATCCACTGTCTGTCCACATTCTTAAGGGCAGGAAACCTGACCCACCCCCAAACCACGCGCCCAGAGAAGGGACACTCATATTTTAGGGGAGGGCGGGCCTCTGCTAGGGTTAACCGGGGCTGCCCTCACAGTCGTCCCCTCTTCCCCTCTTCTTCTACCCCCACCCCTGGCCCGCAGATCACCCGCCTCAGCCCCCTTCACCTACTCTTCCCAAGAACAGATTGTTTATCAGGACGGGCAGCCAAGAAACCTACTCCTGTTTCTGGTCTCTGCCAGAGATTAATCACACTTGGGAATGGCACAAAACTTGACTGTGTTGGGGCGGGGGCGGGGGGAGGGGATTAGTTAAAAGGAAAGACCGATAAATTTGACATTTGACAAGCTGACCAAATCGGGGCTACTGCTACCTCTCCCCTCCTTTATTTTAGTAAGTCAGCGCAAAGGACCGAATTATATTTCATTCCCATTCCCTCGATTCCACCCCCAAAGTCCCCTTCCTTCTCTAAGTCCCCCTCCTTCTCCAGGTCTTCCTGTTTGATGCTTTAATAGTACTGACTGGCTTTTAATTCTGATTAACATTCTCAGCTGGTTGTGTGTGTGTGTGTGTGTGTGTGTGTGTGTGTGTGTGTGTGGTGTGTGTTTGGGGCCTGGCAAGACACACTCACAAACTGGACTGCCTGACAAATCCCCTCTTTTCATCCTTCTCTTTGAAATGACATCAAGATGGACTGGGGGGCTGGGGGCTGAAGAGAGAAGGCATGGAAAAAAGGGAGGGAGGGGGAAGTAATTTATGTGCTTTTCTAAGGCAGCTAGTAAAATTCCTAAGGAAGAACAAATGCCAAAATTGACTGTCTTGGTGTGTTTTAGACCCGATCATCAGGGTGAATTGTGTCAGGGCTATGCCCTGGACTTTGGGCCTGGAAGCCCTGGGATAGACACACAAAACATCCCTGTGGCTGGGAGGTGCCCTTTCTGAAGGAGGCAGGGGATGGGTATTTGCTCTCAACAGATTCCTCTCTATCAGGATTTTTATCTAATTCATTGCAAGACAGATTTTTTAAAAAAAATGGCACTGATAAAGAAAAGCCATGGATAGAAAACTCCCCATAAAACATGACCCCCAAAGGGAAGGTGCAAAACCCATTTGATCCAAGATATAGATATCTCCACCCTGGATTTTTTTTCCCCTTTGCTTTACAACTCTGCAGACATCAGGTTAGCAAAAGGTAATAAATAGTCCTTGCACAGCAGGGTCTGGACTAGTGAAAACAGTTTACTAAAATTAATGGGCCTCGCTTGAACCAAAACCTCCACTTTGGAATTAATGCCAGACATAGTTTTCCTGAACTCTATCCAACCGCCTAAGCGGCAGACAATTTTCGTTCTATTTGTGCTGGAAAATAAAGCCCAAGCCCTTGATCTCAGTGTAGATTTTCATTAAAAAAAAAAAAAAATCAGCACAGTGAACACTATGCCAATTTCCACTTTCTGCCAGTAGAAGCCCTTGTGCTCTGGGCTGTGCATGACGGTCAGAAGTTATCTGGTAAACTTTCCATTGAAAACCATCTCTGAACTCCCTCCCTATCGGTGGCCTCAGAGCTTTCATCATGACGTCTGAGAGATCCAAGGAAAGTTCCAGAAACAGCTCAGCTCTCAATAACAACCCTCTTCCCCACAGCTCGCAGAAAAGCTGGAGATGACCAACATTTTGCATTTGCCTGCAGAACTTACCATTCCCAACCCTACATGCAGCTCAAAAACCATCCAGCCAAAACCCACCTCCCCACCCTCCGTCCCTCCCCACCCAGGGCTCAGGGTATCTTGGTTCTGAAGCTGCTTTGATTTTTATTTATTCATGTATTTTAAGGCCGAAAGGCACACATACCACAGGCGTTCCCACCCAGTGGTTATGGGGTTAGGGCAGGTACAGGGGACCCAGCTTGCCTGTCAGTCTCTGATTGCATCCTATCCCCCCACCCCCATTATTACGAAAAGCCCGATGGTGGGCGGCCAGCGTTCTGGTTTTCATTGTACAGTCTACACTGGTGACACAGGACATGTGGAAAATTTTGGGAGCACTGCGGTGAACGGCGTGGAGGGGGAGCTGAGCAGGGGGAGGGAGGGGAGGGAAGGGAGCGAGTTACTTTTTAGCTTCCGCTAAGTACTTGGCAGCTTGCCAGGCCCGGAGGATTCTGGGAAGCGAAAACCTCCCCAGTATAAACTGCCAGCTTTAAGCAGCCCTGACAGTTCTGCTCCTTCCAAACTTGGCAGCCGTTCAAAGTGCTCTTTCATTTGAAATGCTGGAAGCCTGCCATGTGCAATGCAGATTTGCCGTGCCTGTGCGCAGAAGGAACTGATAAATGCCGTTGCAGTTGCCATGGGGACAGGAGGCTATCAGAATGGCCTTGTGATCCGCAGCCTCTCAGCGCGGCAGGCTCTCGCTCCCTCCCTCCCGCCCCTCCTCCCTCTAGTCAGTGAGATGGTGAAATAAATGTTCTGGAAAAAGGTTAACCCTCCCCTCCCTGGTCCCCAGGACGAGAGGAGGTTAACCCCTAAGCGCGTCCCTGGAGCTAAGTGCTAGCCAGGAGCCCAGACCTGAACCCCGTCCTCGGTCGATCACCGGCCCCTCCCTCCGCCCCTCCAGCCCCCCCCCAGCCCCCCCCCCCAGCCCTTCTTCCTGCTCCCTGGAGGCTGTCACAAAGCTGTGTTTTTAATAGAGCTTTTCAGCAAGCCCAAGTGTAAGTCTTTGAGTCATCAAAACCCGGATGTAAACACAGCAGCCCTACATTCTGCACAGTTTGCGTGTATTTTATCTTTTTAATAATATTTAGCTGGCAACTTAAAACTGCAAGCCTGCCAGATATTTTAGCCAGCCACTTACATCATACAGCATCCATCTTAGAAGAGAGTGGCTGCCTGTCCTTTCCTGTTCCTTCCTCCCCACCCTGAGACTGCAGGAAACCTGGGTCTTTCCGAAACCATCTTATTGCAACACAGGAAACCGAGTCCCTTGGAACCACGGGCTTTAGAATGACAATGACATCACCTTGGGCAACCACGACAGAGGGTACGGGTACGTTCCTGTGGGAGACAAGACAGTGGGTGAGCCAAGGTGAAACAGATCTGTCATTTACACCTCGATTTCAGGTGACTGTGAGCTGCTCACTAGCTGCATGACTGCAGCACCACCACCCCCCCACCACCACAATTTGGTGTAAGCTGCCATTTGAAACACAGTCTGATTCTGTGTACAGAAACAAAATAGCACGTTCAGATTTGGGATATTTTCAGATCTGTAATGCTAGCTCTCCGGGTGGCCCCTTTAATGGGGGAAAAAATGAAATACTTCACTCCAGCCAAGGCCTATGGAGACCAAAGAGGTTTAGTGATTTGTTTACATTGGGGGTAGAAAAGGTGAGACCTATTCCTTCTTCTCTCACTCTTTCCTAAAGGTTTCCTGAACCTAAACCTTTGTTAACATCCCAGGAAGGGAATGTATTTTTCCTGTGGCTTTCAATATTTTCTGCTAAATATATTTCAGTGCACTATTTACTTAGGGTTTCAGCTTTCAGACCTTTATGTACTTTTAACACCTTGAGGCTGTTCCATTGAAAAATGGTGTATGTTAATTAAAGAGGACTTTATGTGCGGGGGAGGTAAGGCGCTTGTGCCTTCTGTTTGGGTCTGTCTGAATAATGAGGGTTTCAAGTTGAGGTACAAGTCACAGGCCTGTTTGGCTTGTGAAGTCTTTTGACAAAGGGGACCCTCCACGGCTCACACAAATCCTTGAATACCACGGAACGGGAAACCAAAGGAGGTATTTCTACCAAGTGCAGGGCTAATGCAGAGCCTGGACAGGAGGAAGACTGACAAGGCCCCCCCTCCCTTCCTGGGGCTTAGCTGCAATTTCTTTGAACCTGCCTCTCTCTGGGTGCCTGCTCATGATTGTCATGGCAATCATGGTCAAGGCGATGTACTCTGTCTCGCTGGAATTTCCTGATTCCAAAGTAGCCCCTTCCAAATAAATAAATTAATCAACAAAAGCCATCTGCTTCACCTTGCTGGCAGACACAGAGCTGGAGGTTAGTGTTAAAACACGATTTTTAGGAGGAGTTGGCCCTGGAGACATGGGGTTCGACTTGGAATTAAACTGGAGTTGGAAGCAGATCAGGTGATTTAGAAAGTGCACCACCCCCCCTCACACACACCTTCCCCAGACAGCACAGGCAGCTGGGTTTTGGCTCTCACAGCTGCTAAGCTTTGGCAAGCCAAAAGCATATTTCGTGGTGGTGATTCCTTTCCCAGGTTGACGGACATGTTTCTGTACTGAGCTCAACCATGTTTCCTGACTGTGCGTGAATCAGAGGCTGTATTTTTAACCCAGGGCTTCTGGTCACAGTTTTAAACTGGAAGAACAGAGCAGAGCAGATCATGATGCGCTCCTATCATCATCAGGGTCCAGAGATAAAGAATCTGTCCTAAGTGCTCTCTCAGATGTATTCTTTTATGTCCTAACCCTGCCTGCAGCAGCCAACTGCTTCCCAAAGCAACACATGCCCAGGTTCACATTTCAGATGTTACCCTTCCTCTCTGTGTCCTGTGACGCTTGCTTGCTTATTTGTCAGCAGCAGTGAGAAAGACTTGCAAAAGCCATTTGGGGTCCTTGAGTGCCTTCCCAGAGGAGTGGAGCCCCAAGGTTCTAAACTGCCTTGTTCTCGTGCTGCTCTGCCCTGCTACGGCAGGGGCATTGCAGAGGGGAGTCCATGATGTGGCCCCTCTACAACAGTGCCTGAAGGGCCGGCTTCCCAGAAATCCATGGATTAGGAAGGCCTGTCCTGGGCCAGTTCAGGAGCGGCAGGGAACAATTCCCTTTTGTTTTGTTGTCTAGCATGTGACCAGAATGCTGCCAGCTAATTTTAACCCCACCAAAGTACTGTTGGGAAAAAAAAAAAAAAAAAAACTATCTTGCATCTGGAGAGAGAAACGCTGTGGGCAGGATAAAAGCTTTTTCGGCCTGTGTTCCTTCCTGTTTCAGTTTCCAAACTTACATTATCGGTAACCTGAAAAAATGATGAGTTTCACCAAATTCCTGGATGTTGTACAAGAGGACAATGAGTCTATTTCAGGCGCTGTGAGTGTGTCTGGCGCAGCCCCTGGAAGGCATTGTTTTCAGCAGGAGAACATTTTGGGGTTTCCTGGTGCTTTCCTTCTAGGGTCCAGAAGCCCCAAGGAGTACTCTGGCAGGGGGGAGGCACTCTCCAAGGCAAAGGCTACCATGTGGGCTGCACTAGGAAAAGACCTGTATAGGAAGTGGGTGGTGAGGCCATTGGGGTGGGGGGGCCAGCAGTGACCCTGGAGGAATTCATTTTTTTTTTCTTTTTGGTACCAGTGATTGAACCCAGGGGCGCTTAACCATTGACCCACATGCCAGCCCTTTTTATGTTTTATTTTGAGACAGAGTCTTGCTAAGTTGTTTAGGGCCTTACTAAATTGCTGAGGCTGGCTTTGAACTTGCAATCCTCCTGCCTCTGCCTCCTGAGCTGCTGGGATTATAGGCTTTTGCCTCCGGGGCCTGGCCCTGGAGGCATTCGAAGGTGAGCTGCTGTGGAGTTGGAAGTGGGAGAGTAGGAGCTGGAAGAAGTGAGGAGGCAGGTGCTTTCCCTACAGCTGGTGGCCTGCTGGGACACAGGCCACCGCTTCTCCATATCTGCTTTCAGCACCAGGAATTGATGGAGGACTTCATGGAATTCCTCACGCCCCCAGATACTGGATCTCAAAGCATGCTTATGGCAGTTAATTGTTGCTGGCTGGCTGTGCCAGGGAAAAGGCAGAGAAGCTCAAGGGCCAAGATAAGACAACAGCCCAGATCTAGGCAGCCATTGCCGGCTGCTTAAAGCCAGGTAGTGAGGTGGACTGTCATTAACCTGAGCGTCCACAATACAGTCCCAGGAGGTAACACGGATGCTCCCACATCCCAGGGACCTCCACCAGGAGAACTTGGTGGCAATTGTGCTGACAGCTGCTGAGAGCTTCAGCTGTCTAAAAAGCCATTTGCTCAGCCCTGCCCAGAGTCTGTGCATTTAAAGGACTGCTGGTTAGTCTCATCCCAGGCCCCTTCAATCTGAATTCTCAGGCAAAGTCACCATCCTTGGAAGGACAGGGAAACTTCTAGGAGACTCACCCCTCTTCTGCCTCTAACCAGCTACTATAACCTGCCAGTCGGAGTCAAGATCCATTGGCAAATTGCTAACTTAAAGTTGTTTCCCCTGTTGTTCCAAAGCTTTGTTTTGAGCAAAGTGTTGTGCCATCATTAAAAAGACAGAGCCTGGGCTGCAGTTATGGTTCAATGGTAGAGCCCTTCTCTAGCACATGTGAGACACTGGGTTTGAACTCAGCACCACATAAAAAAATAAATAAATAGGTATTGTGTCCATCTACAACTCAAAATATTTTTTTAAAAAAGAGCACTTATAAGCAAATGAACATATTTTTGAAACTTCACAAATATGTTTGAGCCAGGCATAGTGGCCCATGCCTGTAATCCCAGTGGCTCAGGAGGCTGAGGCAGGAGGATCATGAGTTCAAGGCTAGCTTCAACTACTTAGCAAGGTCCTAAACAACTTATCGAGACCCTGTCTCT
Organism: Spermophilus citellus; assembly: GCF_964194105.1. Classification (NCBI taxonomy): domain Eukaryota; kingdom Metazoa; phylum Chordata; class Mammalia; order Rodentia; family Sciuridae; genus Spermophilus; species Spermophilus citellus. The sequence goes on from NC_138185.1 coordinate 201,644,804, forward strand.
AAATAAAAAATTAAAAGGGCTGGAGATGTGGTTCGATGGTTAAATGTCCCTAGGTTCAATCCCTGGTACAAAAACAAAAAAACAAACAAATAAAAAAAAAAAAAAACCCCAAATATGTTTGAATTTCATTTCTTGTATTTCACAGTAGGGGGCTTTAGTCTGGTCAGCACTTGTATCTGTAAGACCTCTTAACATGCATTTTCTGTACATGATTAGCTGTCTATTCTGCCATGGAATTGTAAGGGACACCCTAAGTCTGAGCCTCAGGCTTCTCTGTTTACAGGTCTTAGCCAGCCTTCAGCTGTCACTAGAACACATTCTTCATTTACCTTTCCAGCCAGAGGATTCCTGAAAGTTTCCTAATAGCTCCACAGCTGGAATGCAGCTGTTTGGGGTGGAGCAAACAGGACTCCTTATAGGTCAGAGGGTGAGGGAGGGCAGGGAATGGGGGAAGATTGGGAAAGTCCTTCTTTCTGGAGCCAGAGCTCAGGAATGCATTGGGGCCTCTGGTGTAAAACTTTGCAGATGGGGGGAGGAAGGGTAAGTTTTTGACCTCTGGGTAAATAAAAAAAAAATCGCTTTGGAGAAGCTAGCAACTCTGAAATTGCCTTTCAAGAAAACAGCACAAATGTTTAAATTGACCTGGAAAACCCTTCCTTTTTCCTCTCCCTACAATCCAAGTCTGTTCCCTTGAACATTCATCAACAAAACACTTGCCGGAGCTCCCTCCCCTCCCTCCCCTCCCCTCCCCTCCCCTCCCCTCCCCTCCCCTCCCCTCCCTTCTCCTCCTCCTCTTCTTCTTCTTCTTCTTCTTCTTCTTCTTCTTCTTCTTCTTCTTCTTCTTCTTCTTCTTCTTCTTCTTCTTCTTCTTCTCTCTCTCTCTCTCTCTCTCTCTCTCTCTCTCTCTCTCTCTCTCTCATTATTATTGTTATCATTGGTTTGGGGAGACTTTTGGAAGCTTTCCCAGGCTGCAGCTATAGAACATTTCCAGGAAAATGTGTAAGGATTCGTCTGTGTTCTGGGTTCTCTGGAGGGTGCTGGACATTTTTTTCCAGAGGCTGAGAGCAGGGGCAGCCAGGTCTTACGGAAGAATCCAGCCAAGCCGAAAGGGCAGACAGCGCCACCGCCGCCAGAAAGATCTGTGAGCATCCAAAAGTGCTGAAACAAAGGTGTGGCTTAGCTGGCCAGCCTGTTCCAACCCCTTTATTGTCAAAGTGATATTAGTCTGTGAACTAAAACCCCCATCTCCTGTCTCCAGGAGATCTGCTGAGAACAGCTGGGTGCCAGGGCTGGAACTTTGCTTTCATTTCTGATTAGCAGCACTTGCAATTTGCCTGCCCAACACTCCCAGATCGGGCTGGAGAAGTGTAGGGAGTCTGCAAGGGCCTAGCAGGCAGGGCCAGGCCCAGCCCAGGAACCAAATGAGATGGATAAAAAGCATCTTGGGCTGTCCATCCCCAGCCCCTTCTAGTGCAAATGCATCTGGGCCCCCAGACACCCACAAAGCCTCATGCATACATATGTGGGAGACATCTGTACCCCAAACCAGAAAGCTTTAGGAGGTGTGTATGCACGAGGCCTGGGGACAATAAGGACCCTTTGGGGCTGATAGACAGCTCCTGCCTCCTGAAAATACACTCTATTCAGCCTGGTTCAAGGGCAAAGAATGCAGAGACAGTTCCATAACCCCTACTTCCCAGGGCAGAGCTGCCTGCCACTCTCCAATAGGAGGGCAGCTTCTTCCTGTTCCAGCCAGAGGCTCAGAAGGAGGAAACAGAGACTCCCAGATCTAGAGGACAAAGCTCTGTGTTCCTGGTTAGTTTAAAGACTTAACCAATAACACTGTTGCAGTTCCTGCAGAAAAATCTCTCCACTTCCCATTCAGGAACAGTCTGACTCCAGAAAGCACACCCCCCACAAACCCCCACCACACACAGCAGATTGGAAAGGTACTTAATAGCCCAGACTTTGGAATATTAATAGCAACAGTGACAAGTACCACTAACACTCATGGAGCACCTCTTAGGTGCTGGGCATAGTGCTAAGTGTTTAATACATTATCTCATCTGATCACGTAGTAAAGTGGGTTCAGTATTATCCCCACTTTATAGATTAAGAAATGGAAACTCAGAGAGGTTAAGTCATTTGTCTCAGGATACATAGCTGGCAAGTGGTAGCTAAAGTTTGAATTCAGCAAGATATCTTACATCCTTATCAAACAGACCTGGGTTTGGATTCTGATTTTTGAGACTGGGTGACCTGTACCAAGTTTTTGCACCTTCAGGTATCCTCAGCTGTCGTCACATATTCAAAACATTGAATACTGGCAATTTCACATAATGTAACTTAAAGTTGTTTTTTGTTGTTGTTGTTCTTGTTTTGTTTTTTAATACTATATACGGGGTACTAGGAAAGCTCTGCCATTTATCTACACCTTCAGTCCTATTTTAATTTTTATGTTGAGACAAGGTCTTTCTAAATTGCCAAGGCTGGCCTCCAACTGGCAATCCTCCTGCCTGAGCCTCCCAAGTAGCTGGGATTGGATGCTAGTTTTCAGTAGCAATCTCTGGAGTCATTTTTCAGTGTGGACATATTGATTGCTTTACTTGTCATCTTCATGGGTCTTTGCAAACTCTTAGAAGGTCCCACAGGTCCCTGGAGAGGTGTGTTGGCTCCAAGTACATTGGGACATGGTGCTGGTGTCGTGGCCAGCACCTCATGGTCTCTGTGACTTCTCTGAACTCATGCCGGACTCCATGGGAGTAGAGTCCCCACATTCGCATCTAAGCCAACAACTCCCCTTTTCTATTACCCCTTGCTGGCGTTCACTTGAGTTTATTAGGATATTTCCGGTTTTCAAAGTCATCCAAATACAATCCCTTTACTTCCCTGCTCATAAATTTCCCAGATGCTCTACAGGATTGCAACAAACTCCATAGTTGAAAGCACAAATCTAGAAAATTGCCTCCAATTTCTCTTTCTGCCTTTTCCTCCTCCTTAATTATTTCTGACCGCATTAATTCTTCTTTGTCCCTTGAACCCAATATACTTTCAAGCCCCATGCCTCAGGAAGGCTCTTTTTCTCTGTCTGCAAAGAATGTTTTCCCTCCCTTCTTATTTGGACAAACTTCTATGCATCCTTCAAAACCCAGCTGTTTTAACCTTTCCCATGAAACGGGTCTTCAGCATTTCCCAGCTGTATGTTTTAGGGGCAGACTGCATATATCACAACTCCATTTTTTGGGACTCACTGAAGTTCAAGGCCAGGATTATCATTTTATACCCAAAGTCACTGAGAAGACCCTCAATACGATGCCAGTCAAATAAATGTATCTGAAGGTAAATTTTTATTATGTAATTTTGTTGTCAGTAAAGTGATATGTGAATGGACATATACATTTTATATATCCTTCTCTGTCCCAGCAAGAATTTGGAACATCTTATTCACAAGTAGATATGGAATAGTGCTTGGTACACCCTGTAATAGAAAGAGCCTGGGCTTTGAAATCAACTAGCTCTGGGTTCACATTCTAACTTGGCCCCTATTGTGTCTTTAAATTATGACCTCATTACCCTTAGCATTAGTTTCCCCATCTGTAAAATGGAGATAACAATAGATAACAATAATTACTCACTGGGCAGGCATTGTTGATTGCAATCTAATATCATTTCTGCTTTTTTCCTTGTGCCCTGGATCCCCTCCACTACACCCCCACCCCCCAGGAATTCATTCCTTTTACCGACATGCCTTGGGAGGAAAACCTAATCAGTCCAAACTCATCTTATATTTCATTCAAAAGGGAGGGGGCTGTTCCAGGAAATATTTCCTTGATCTTAAAACTTAAGAAGAGGGCTTAGATTATAACTCAGTGGTAGAGCAATTGCCTAGCATGGGTGAGGCCCTGGATTGGATCCCCAGAACTGAGTGGAAAAATATAGGAACAATTTTTGTTCTGCAGTTGGATGCTACATCTGAACTGATGGCTGGGGCCACAGCAGCCGTCTTGCTGTGATTAAGGCAGCTACTTGGAGAACCCAGCCAACATTGAAAAGAAGAAAGAATGGGAAGAAACATGAAACAAACCTTAGTCCTGTGTCACACACAGTTCAGCAGCTGGATGACCCTGCCCTGTAGCCACCCACCTCTGGACTCTTTCCCCGGATCATCATTGTTCAATGGTGGACTCCTGTCACAATTCAGTAGAACCAAGATTGCTGGGACTTGCTGCCCAAAGCGTCTCCACAGGTTTGTTGCGATGACAGAATGAAATACAGTCCATAGAATACCCACCAGTGCCTGGCACACAGTAGGTTCATAAAGATCAGAATTTCCTGCTGAGTTATGGTGAGGTGGATGCACTGGTGACCATGGAGAGTGACCGAAGAACACGAGTAACAAAGGGTTGTTGGAGCAGCTCAGAGGATGTGGGTGCTGAATGGGGGACAGGGATCACCATGACAATGAAATTCAAACATGATGTTAGGGAGCGCCCAATGGAACTTCTGGAGCTGTAACAATGGTCTTCCTGTGCCTCCTGCTACCCTGGTCGGAGTGCCTCATTGCCGCACAGGCTTGCCTCATTGTGGCCGGCCACACTTGTGCAATCGGGGTGGTCCCTGAGGCCCTGGGGCATGGAAGGCCTGGTCCAGGATGAAGGCTGGAGTATGATTTGTAGCCTCTGGAGGAGCCAGGGTTTGGAAGCAGAACTCACATACCCAGAGGATGTGAAGACCGAGCTTGGGACTCACAAGAGCACACAAAGGCCGTCCCCCTCCAAGGGTGCCGGGCAGCCCACAGACCTCTGCAGCCTCGGGGCCCCTGGGCCAGCAGCCCGCCTGGCTTTTTGCTGGCTGACCAGGCCACAGATTTTTGCTCCATGCCAACTCCACAGCCCTTCTGAATCTCATTCCAAGAGAGCTCAGCCTCACCCGTGTCTGCCAGACTCAAGCCTGCCCAGCCTGTGGGCGGCCCTGGCAGCAGGGTTTGTGCAAGGACATTGTGGCATCTGCAGTACCACGTGGGACAGTCAGTGGCTCACTGCAGCAGCAAGCCAGGTGGACACCTGGAGGAGGTGGGCATTAGAGGTTGTGGACAGGGGCGGTCAAGGCGGCCTTTCCAAAAGTCGGCTTCACATTTTGTGGGGAGGGGCACTTGAGATTGAACCCACAGCTGCTCTACCACTGTGCTACATCCCCAGACCTTTGTATTTTATTATGAGACAGAGCCTTGCAAAGTTGCCTAGACTGGCCTCAAATGTGATCCTCCTGCCTCAGCCTCACACATTGCTGGGATTACCTGTGCATCACCCTGCCCTTCTCACCTTCACCTAAAAAGGCTCCTCTGTCCAGCCAAGGTCAGAGTGGATCTGCATCAAGCTACTGACACTAGATTCTGCCCACCAAGTATTAATTGACAGGGGCTTGGATGGGTGGGGGAGAAAGAAGGAGAAAGACAGGATGATTGACAGCTCTTTATACAAGAAGTTATATTCCTGTTAGCTGTTAAGCGAGTGAGAGAGATTCTAAGAGCAAGCTCAGAATTAAAAGGACCCTCAAAATGGGTGAGTTTTTTTTTTCTTTCCCAACCAGGGATTGAACTCCGAGGCACTTAACCACTGAGTCACATCCCCAAGCCCTTTTTTTTATATATATATATTTTATTTAGAAGCAGGGTCTCATAGAGTTGCTTAAGGCCTCACTAAGTTGCTGAGGCTGGCTTTGAACTCGAGATCCTCCTGCCTGAGCCTCTGGAATTACAGGCGTGCACCCCCTCACTGGGCTCAAAATGGTTTTTAAACTTCTCTCTGAACCTCCTCTCCACTGCCCAAGTGTTTAAGAAAGAGAATGAGAGGGTGTAGCAAGCGCTGACAGGCCACAGAGCTGACCAAGTCCTGTCCATACTGCACTGAGGCAGACACCTTTTATAGAATCTGAAAAACCCTGGTCTAGACCAGAGGGGAAACTGAGGCCCAGAGAGGTAAAGAGACTTCCCAGAGTAGCATTGCTAGTTGGTGACCCAGCCAGATTCAAATGCATCTGGTCCAGTCCCCAATGCATTGCCTGGACCTTCTACTGGAGAGCTGACGTGAGTTCAGGAAGAGAACACACACGGGCCCCGGGCTAATTAAAGAGAGCCAGGGGCTCCAACAGCAGGGAGGGAAAGGCTCTGAGAAGAGAGGCCTGGGTAGGATTTGCCCTGGAGCATGGCAGGGGTGTGGTGGGAACTGGAGGGTGGGCAGGAGGCAGTTCCAGGCCCTAGAAACATGATCTGCTGAGGCCTGAAGAAAGACTGGCCTTCCAGAGAGCCCAGTTCCAGCCCTGGATCTGCCAGCACAGCTCCGTGACCTTAGGCAAGTGACCTCCTCTCTCTGAGCTTCTTTGCATGTAAAATGGCAGCAGAGGTAGGCAAGCTGGCACCACAGTGACACACAGTGAAGCCTTTCCTACCCCCTCTGGGTTGGCCCGGGACACTCCCCCAAGTGTGTGCCAGCTGGCTGGAACTGACACCAGGAAGAAGTGCCCCTGGGAGCCCCATGGGCACAGCAAGGAGCTGGCAGGCCTGCTCAAGGTGCCTGCCCAGAGCCTGGGGAACAGTGACAAACCGTGAGGGGCAAGCACCAGGGCAGAACTGGGGCAAGAGCCATTTTCCTTCTGAGAAGGGTTCCTTCCACTCCAGCCCTCCCCGGAAGTCCAGGCCCCTCCCTGCCAAGACCCCTGCCCAGGCCCACTCCCTGGGAGAAGAAAGGCTGGGAGTGACAGTCCCTTGACAGCCCCAGGCCTCAGTATGAAAAATGGGTAAAAACAGTAGGATAGTAATCTCACTTGGAAAACTGATAGTATGGGTACTTCCGATGATTCATGAGATAATGGGTATCAGGTGCTTAGCATGGTGCTTGGGGTTGGTTGCTCAGTAAATCTTAGGTCCCACACACCCAGAGGGCCGCCTGCCGGGGAAGGCTGCACAATTTGAAGTTTCCTGACATTAAACAGGCTGGTTCAAGTGGGACCCTTTCTGTCTCACATGCCACTCCATCAGGAGGGGAGGGCTGTGGAGGGGGCGGGGGAGGTTGGTGAAGAGCCCGCTAGAAAACAATGTGTGTGCGCCCCCTGCTGGCCGGGAGCAAAGGTCCCTCACGTCGACTCAGGAGGCTGGGTTGATATCCACAGAGCACCCATTAGGTTTTGGACGGGATGCAGCATGAATGGCAGGTACACTTAGTTTGTGGGGTCAGCTAGTTTAGGAGTCAGTCAGGCTTGGTTTAATCCAAGAGTCCACCACTGTCCTTTGAACGTGGGTTTATTTATTCAACGGGTATGATTCTGGGTAGGGATATAGCAGGGAACACAGGTGGCATCTTGGATTTGTAGTGACCTTGAACAGGGTACATAATCCCTTTGAGATTCAGGTTTCTCATCTGTAACATGGAAATCTTCTCTATCCCTCCCTGCAAAACCAGGCTGTGGAGACCCTGGAAATAGATCTTAAGATCACTTAGAGTTAAAAGTCACTATCAACAATTATGGCTTTTCAAGGAGAACCTCTCTCTTGTGCCCCTGGATGTCATCACTTGGCCACGTCATGCCAGTCTCCTCCAGTCCTCCCATCTCCCAGGTACTCGGCAGATGACAGGCCCATACCTTTCTGTTCCAGGGCAGTAATGGAGGCCTAACCTCATGACAGGCCACAGGAGTAGACATGAGAAGATCACGCAGACAAGAAGAGCTCCTCGGATGGTCCCAGGTGGCCCTCTGCAAGGGTGCACACTGCACACTCCAGTGGACCTGTGCACATTGCTCCTCAACTTGATTGGCCTGGGTGGTCTCGCGGTGTCAGCCTCGTGGGAACCACTTGTCTTCCTGGATCTCTGGATCCTCCTCACTGCACAGAGCTCTGGGGGCTTGCAGAGGAGAGGGAATGTGCTCTCTTTCTTTTTCTGGGGATTGAACCCGGGGCACTTTACCACTAAGCTACATCCCTAGCCCTTCTTTTATTTTTTATTTTGGGACAGGGTGTTGCTAAGTTGCCCAAGCTGGCCTCAAGCTTGCGATCCTCCTGCCCCCATCTCCTGAGTCTCTGGGGATGACATGCGTGTGCCCGGCTCCAGTTTATTTTTTGCAGATGTCGGTAGTGTCATCTCACTCCCTGTGTGTATGGATTTTTGTATTCATTCATGCAACAAAGCTTTGTTGAGCTATTGCCAGATACCAGGGCCACAGACACAAATTTCTGCCCCACTGGAGCGTATGTTCTAGTGTGTGTTCCAGGGAAAGTGCAGGACAGAAAAATAACCAAGCAAGTAACAAAATCATGATGTTTGATTGTAATCTATGCTATGGATAAAGCAAAGCAGAAAGGGGGGTCTAGGTGCTCCATGACAAAGAGTATAGGTTTTAAATGGACTGTCATGTAAGGTCTCACTAAGAAGGTGGCATATAAATAAAGATGGAAGGAGGTAAGAGAGGGAGCCATGTAGCCATTTCTAGGGGAGGGTTCTAGTACAAAGACCCTGGTGGTCAGAGACGCTGTCCAGGCGAGAATGCCAGAGAGGGATGGGGATTGTGGTGGGAGAGGGGAAGGGCTTGTGTGCATGGGGAACATGGGTGTCCACAGAGTGGGTGGGAGCCCTGCAGGTTTTGAGCAGATGGTGGCATTGCCCATCTAGCATTTGAGCATGTGCACTCCGCATCTGGCAAGAAAAGGGTCTCAGTATATGATAGGGGTTCATGCAAGGGGATGGTGGCTGGGACCTAAGCGATGGTGGAACAGTTGTGCCAATCATAGTACTCCCCTCAAATGCACAGTGTGGGGGTAGGCTATGGGAAGCACTTAGCACACTGCTTGGACTTGATCAAGAGGAGCTAATACAGTGTGACCAAGTGTCTCTCAAAGCTCTACCACTGAGCTACATCTCCAGCCCTTTTATTTTATTTATTTATTTATTTAATTTGTTCCACTTAGTTATACATAGCAGCAGAATGCATCAACTCATTGTACACAAATGAAGCACAACATTTCAATTCTCTGGTTGTACACAGTGTCTTTTTTTTTTTTTCAGACAGTCTCATTAAATTTTCCCAGGTTGGCCCCAAACTTGCAATCCTCTCACCTCAGCTTCCCCAGTAGCTGGGATTACAGATGCGCACCGTCACGCCCAGCTCCAGCCCTTTTCTGGATGATACAACACTATAGAGTGAAAGCTGATGGGAGAGACCTATCCAGGAGACCACAGAACTAGAAACCACAGACAAGGGCTCACATTCATGTTCATCTGCCTCAGAAGCCACTGTCCTTAACCAGGGTATTTCCATGGTGTCGAGCCAATTACCCGAGAACCTGGGACAATGTGATCTGAATGGCCATCCCGGAGGCAGGGCAGAGCACAGGTGTGAGAATCTTAGCCACCCTGGCTGATCATCACGAGTCCTCGGCATGAGCACAAGCAGGGTGCCAGGCTAGCGCACAGGGTCATTGGGTGTTTGATCTTATTTAACCCCCAATCTGCAGGTCAGAAACCCAAGGCTTGACAAGATTTTTGAACTCACCTGTGACAATCAAATTTGAGATGAGAATCCAAGTGTTTCAGTTTTCTCTTACTGCATAATAGTTGACTTCAAACATCAGTGGCTTCAAACAGCCACTTATTATGTCTCGAGATTTTGAGTTAGGAGTCTGGGCAGGGCTCAGCTGGGGGACTCTTCTGCTCCACGTGGCATTAGCTAGGGTTACTCGCTCGGCTGCATTCAGCTGGCAGTTGGACTGGGGGAAATGCCTAGAAGGCTTCACTTACAGGACTAGCACTCCAGTGCCCCTCTTCATGGCCGCTCCAGGGTGACAGCATGGTGTCTGCAGGGTAGACAGTGTTCTAACATGGCAGCTGGCTTCCAAGGGAATAAAAGCAGAAGCTGCCAGGCTTGGGGCTAGCCCTGGGTTCTGGCACAGTGTCACCTGCACCAATTCTACGAGCCAAAGCAAGTCAGGGGTTCAGTCCAGATTTAGCTGGAGGGGAAATGGGTTTTGCCTCTTGAAGGGTGGAACCTCACATGCATACCTGACTGGAAGGAGATGCTTATTGCCCACGTGGGGACCAACTAATTACCCAGGCCCCCTCACTGCCAGCCTTTTTCACATGCCCTTGAACTAATTCCAGGAAGTTCTTATTTCTGAGACTTGTTGATGGCTGCTAGGTCCCTGCCACAAAGCACATGTCGGTGTTTTGTCTTGACTGGTTCTTCCTCCCTGCCCCCCACCCAGTGACTCCCAATGCTCTGGGTCTGACTTCACGGTGGCTTCATAAATACTTTTCTTGTCCCCTTGAGGGCAAACACTGTTTTTTTCTACTTCCTAAGGCCCACCACTTGAGTGAACCTAAGCAGATCTTAGTCTCAGGAAATCCATAGGAACGTAACATAGAACTTGAACTTGCAGGCACTCAAGCCTGGGGGTCTCGTCCACATCGTCAGCTCCTCAAGACTCAGTCTGTGTCCACTTCCTTCCATCTGCTTTGCAGACTCAGCACCTGCATGGGTCTGTCCTGGAAGAGGAGCTGTGGAAACATGATTTTCTGGCAACACAGTCTATAAGCACAGGGGCCTTGGACAATGGAAGAGTGTTACTTCTGTAGGACCAGGGGCAGCAGCAGCAGCTTAGAAGTGATTTAGGAATGTAGACTTCCATCCCACCTCCCGAACCAGAACTTATATTTTAACAAATGCCCAAGTGATTTATATGCATGTCAAAAGTATGAGACAACTAAAGTTAGGGGCTCCTGAAATAAAGAGAACAGGAACAAGTTGGAAGGACAGATGCCAGTTGATCCCACCTGATATGTGTGCTTGGAAAAAAAAAAAAATCCTGATGCTCAGCATGTAGCCCAGATCAATCAAGCCCAAATCTCTAGGGGCCTCACCCAGGCATTAGAATTTTCTAAAAGATCCTAGGTGATTTCATTGTGTGGCCAGGGTTGAGAACCACTGGATGAAGGTAGTTATCACTTTATTTATTTATTTATTTACTTTTGGCACTGGGAATCAAACCCAGGGGCGCTTTGCCACTGAGCTACATCCCCAGTCAGTTTTATTTTTCATTTTGAGACAAGAGTCTCACTTAAGTTGTTGAGGGTCTTAGGTAAGGTTGCTGAGGCTGGCCTTGAACTTGGGATCTTTCTGCTTCATCCTCCCAAGTAGCTGAGGTTACAGAACTACACCACCATGCTGGGTGAAGATATTAGTTCTTTTTTTTTTTTTTTTTTTTTTTTTTGGTACTGGGGATTGAACTCAGAGGCAGTTGACCACTGAGCCACATTCCCAGCCTAATTTTTTTGTATTTTATTTAGAGACAGGGTCGCATTGAGTTGCTTATCGCCTTATTTTTGCTGAGGCTGGCTTTGAACTCGTGATCCTCCTACCTCTCCCTCCCAAAAGATATTAGTCCTAAAAGGGTGGTTTCTGAACCCTCTACATCCACATTACTTGGGGTGCTCATTAAAAATGCAGATTCTTGAGCCCCCTACCAGGTTTCTTAAGTCTAAATCTTAGGTAGGGCCCAGGAATCCACATTTTAAAACATCCTCCTAGTTGGTTTGCATGTGGAGGGGCTGGAGGCAGTTGGTTTAATATCATGAATCAGCAGTGACAACAACAAGGTTGCTTTTAAATGCTACAAATAATGATGTGCAAAAATTAGAAAATATAGGTAAGTAATAACAGGAAACCAAAAAAACAATCACCACACTCTTACTGCCTCGAGACAATTGGAGGTACCCACTCAAGGAGGGAAGGAGACTTCCTCCCCGACAGAAACTGCTTCTCGTTGCAGGGGTCGCCTGTGATTTGGGCTCTGTTCTGCTGGCAGGGTGGAGCCTGTCATTTGGCCTGGACAGAATTATTGCCTCCAATTACATGGTTGATTATCAATTACTTGTGTCCATGGGAGAGCATGTGTGCGTGTGTGCATGAGTGTCTTTGCAAATCATTAAGGGTCGTAATTCTGGATTATCGTTGATTAACGAGAGGGAGGCCTGGTACCTCCAGCAGCCGGGATGGCAGCCCCGCAATTATGTCCCAGCTGATCAGTAATTGGTGCATCACAAGATGATTTCTCTCTCAGCTGCCTCCTCCCAGCCTCTCCTGCCGGCTCCACAATTAGCACCATTGCTCATTCCCTTCCAGCCCAAGAGGAATTCAGAGAGTGGCTTTCTGTCTGGGAGATGCTGTGGGGTTGGATGAGACCACCACCCAAACGGGGGACTGACAGCCGGCCGTGTGGGCAGCTGGCAGAGGCTTCATGGTCTGGGGTGTAGAGCCTGCTTGAGCTCCAGTATCCTAAGATGGGTGCTGCTTGTCATTCTTCCCAGCAAGCCCAGCGGCCATTGTCCTACTTCTCACCCAGCCCAGTCCACCCCTAACGCACGGATTCAGAAAACTTGAGACCTGGAGAAGGAAAGAGGGGAATTGGGAAGGGGGTCACAAACAATATCCAGAACAGTGTGGCCATGAGTCCAACCCCACAGAGCTGACAGAAGGGACCCCTCCCACCATGGCTCGGATCCTCAGTTTTCCTGGGCAACACCAGCTTTTGTCCTCCTGGGACTGCAAATGAATCCTCAGGCTCCCCTGGGTGGGGAGGGAGTGCCCTGGGAGGGCATGCAGTGATACTCCAAGGTAGCAGCCTCTGCCCTGGGTGTGGCACCACATCCTGTTCTCCCCACTTCCAAGATACCCTCCCCCCTTGGGCTTCCCTCTTTTCCGGCCCTGTGGGCCCCATCTGACCCTTCCACGCAGTGCCTGTCCCCTCCTCCCTCGCCCACGGGGGTGGCATGGATACAAGGGCTCCTGCCTGAGCTCCATTCCTGAGGAAGGGGGCTGTGGGCTCCCTGGAGAGCAACAGATTCCCCAGCCAAGCTCTAAGGAGGGCTTTCGAGGGCTGGGAGAGGATGGGGAGGGCGGGGCTGTTCCGGAAACCGACATAAAGAGGCCTGCGGCTGCAAGGCCACCAGGTAGTTTGTCTTCTGAGCCTTGCAGCTGTCTCGGCCATTTTCATTTTTATCTACTTAGGGTGGTCAGCGGGTCACGGCAAGCCAGAGTCCCGATGCTAATGACTCCGGCTCCACGTGGCGACCATTCAGGGAAAAGCTGCAGTGTTCTCTCTGCCACATTAATCAGAGGAACACATCAAGGGCTGTTGCATGGAGACAGCTTTCCTCCCGGCACCTGCCCTGCATGCTAATCAGCACCCCTCCTGGCGGTGAGTCAGCTCCAAGCCAGGCCGGCAGGGAGGGAAGGACAGAAGCGCCTGTGCTACCCACGTGGGGACCCAGAGGAGCTGCAGCCATGACCCCACCCCCGACACACACTGGGTGCCACCATCATTGAGGCCCAAAATTATGGGCCTCATTCCTCTCTTTCTGAGAAAGTCGATCTAAACCCAAAGTCTGGGCTACTTCTTTGTGTCTAGGTCCTGCCCTAACCTACCAGAGGGAACTTTCTAGAAGCTGTTTCCTGGATATTGTCTGATTAAATGCAAAGACCTCACTGCCAGGCCCTTTGGTTGCAATAAGACATTACCTTGGTGCTTCACCTGTGGTAGGCACCCTAGACAGATTAACGCATTCAATCCTCATGGGACCCTGTGAACTATTAATGCATACTACCTCTATTCCTATATTGTAGGTGAAAAAGGATATGCACAGAGAGGATGAACAGCCAACCCCCGGTAACACAGCTGGGCTGACTTTGAACCTTGGGAGTGTGGCTCTGGGGGACATGCTCTGCTGCCTCTCATTTTTCTCCTAGTGCTCACAGAGCCCCCTGAGCTGGTGGTGACCATAGAAAAGCCTGGGAATTCTTTTGCATGCATTATTCATTTGTTCGCTCATTCCTTCATACAGCAGCTCTATGTTGAGCACCCGCCATGTACAAGGCACTGTATTAGGCACCAGGGAGATGCTGTAACAAAACAGACACAGGCTTAAGAGGGAGACCAAAATCAATTTGCTAATAAATGCAAAATGTGGTAAGTTCACAAAAAAGAACTAGATCCCCATGAAAACATGCAGTAGGGGCACCGAATTTCTTTTGGGAGGTCAAGGAGGCTTCAATAGCAAAAGAAGCAATGGCTTATACTGGTGGTTCTCCAAGTGTGGTCCCTGGACCAGCAGCATCAAGAAACTTGTTAGAAATGCAAATCCACAGGCCCCCTCCTGGACCTACCAAATCTGGGTTTGAGACCAAGGTTTGAACCCTTCCCTCCTGGGATTCTGATGCTTGCTCAAGTCTGAGACCACTGGCTTCTGCAAAAGCCCAGCAGGCTGTGCAGAGGCAGGCACATTAAGGGGCCAGAGGGAGGCCTGCAGGGCATGGTGGGCAGGGTGGCCTGAGAAGACATGGGCGGGGGCGAGGTGACACTGGCCTTGCAGGCACCGGAGACCATTCAGCTCAGCATCCTGTCCCACCCCCAGGAAGCCTGACTAGAGGGCCCCCTGCCATGGTGTCCCTCCAGGAGTATCAGGTCACCCAAATAAGCAGGCTGGCCCAGGTGAGAAGCCGAGAGTGGCCACCGAAGGCTTCTAGAGGCTCTTTGTTGTCTGACCTTGGTAATGTTTTGAGTTCCAGGAAGCCCTGGTCAGATGATGAAGTCCGTTGCTGGGGAAGAGCCTCAGTGTCTAGAAAGGCACCTGGGAGGAAATCTCCCTGTCCTCATTGGTGTTGCCCATGGTCCGAGGAGCCAGTGTTCCCTTGAATCCTACTGGTCAGGGGCATTATGAGCTTAGCAGAGGGTCTCTAGAGGTGGAGGCAGCCCTGATACAGATGTACACCTAGAAGGCAGGTGTCTGGTCTGCAAGGGCAGGTGCCACCCACAAGGAGCCCTGGGGGCTGTGACTGCAGGACAGGCTGGGTGTGGTCCCCCCTGCTTGCTGGAGGTGTTAGCCCAGAAGTGAATCAGAGGTGGCAGCCAAACAGCCTCTAGATGCTGAGTCGAGTAGCATTTACGGGCACCTACTATGTGCGAGACACTGCAGGAGGCCCCGTCACACGTCAGCTGGCTGTGGAAGCGCCTGCTTTGCAGATCCTTCCTCTGTCATTCTGCCTATGAGCAAGGGTTCGTTGTTTGTTCAGGCTCCAAGTTTCAGGACCCAGCAGGGAGCCGGGAAGGTGCAGCTTCGTTATGGAGGGCAAGCTGGTGGGGAAGACAGAAATACAAATGTCCCCGAGAAGGAGCGATTGGTGATTTTAGGGCCAAGCATGAGAGTTCTAAGCGTTGATTTTTAATCGAGAATGATTCCTGCCGGGCACAGTGGTGCCAGCCTGTAATCTCAGCGGTTCAGGAGGCTGAGGCAGGAGGATCTCAAGTTCAAAGCCAGCCTCAGCAACAGTGAGGTGGTAAGCAACTCAGTGAGACCCTGTCTCTAAATAAAATACAAAATAGGGCTGGGGTGTGGTTAGTGGGTAAGTGCCCCTTGGTTCAATACCTGATACCTCCTCACCTGCAAATAAAAGAATGACTCCTTTTAAGGGTGACTTGCAGGTAAAAAGAAACCAGGAGAAGCCACACTGGCTTTGCCATGGTTACTATTAAACATCCCGTAGAACCTGCTAGGGGTTGAGCATGTTCAGCACACAGGCCACTGTGGCATGTTCTCCAGCTGTCCCCTGGTCTTCACAGGGTCTTTCTTCCTTCCTTCCTTCCTTCCTTCCTTCCTTCCTTCTTTCTTTCTTTCTTTCCTTTTTTCTGTGTTGGGGATGGAACCCAGGGGTGCTCTACCTTGGAGACACATCCCCAGCCCTTTTTGTTTTGACCACAGGGTCTCACAACATAGCCCCAGCTGGTCTTGAACTTGTGATCCTCCTGCCTCAGCCTCCTGAGTAGCTGGGATGACAGACCTGTACTCCCCTGTCCTGCTGGGGGTTTCACAGAATGAATGCAGCCCTGAAAACCTAAAGGAAAAGGTGCAATGAATATTGAAGGACTCAGACTTTGGGAATAGTAAGGAACAAACCCTAGAGGACTTTCAAAGCCCCATGCTGCTCCTCCCCCTCCTGGTCCCTGCCACCACCCCGCTGGCAGATGAATTCGCTCTTCCTTATCCAGCTCTGAGAAAAGCACCACATGGCAGTTTCCTCCGGCCTGCAGCCTCGTTTCCGTCCAGCCCACTCTGATTTCTTCCCAGCTGTGGGTCTGCAGAGGAACCATCCTTCACTGAGGAACCTGGAGGAAGAAAAAGACTCACAGAGCGCTCCAGGTAAACCGCTGCTCTGCTCGTGTGTAAGGAGGTTTGCAGCAGCCGTGGGGATCCCACCCGTCTTCGGTGAAGAAACTCGCCTCCACTCTCACAGTCACGTGGGTGGTGATGGCAGAGCTGGGATTTGAGCCATACTAACCATCAGACTTTGCTGGTTTGCTGTCAGAGAAAACCTGATCTTGGCTAAACGCTGTTGGCAGGAAGGGCTGAGAGCTTAGAAGGAACCTGCCGTTCTGGCTGGAAGAGTTGAGGCTGGTGAATCCCAAAGGAGAGGCCAGGGCCTGGCTGACCCCCACTCTAATAAGCAGGGTCTGAGCTCACCTGGGGGTGGGGATGGAGACTCACAGGGAGGAGGGAGAGCAGGAAGAGGCTGAAGGCAGTCCTGATAAAGAGCAGGCAAAGGAGGGGCCGGCACCCCTCTGGAGACGCTGAAAACTGGGTTCCCCTTGGGCTTCCCTTTCCCTATTAGGGGTCTGGCCACTGCCCCTTCCATTCCAGGCTTCTATGTTCCTGGAGTGAGGGGTGTGTCTCTCTGAAACCTGCCTTCAAGGGATGAGCCATCTCTAGGAGGGTGAGGGCCTGGACCTCGTCTGGAGCTCAGCCCTTACTGGTGGCCAGGTTACCCCCTCCCCATGTCTGTGAGCCTCATCTATAGCGTGGCATGGGGAAGGGGTGCAAATGAGCTGGTGTGTCAAATACCCAGCTGCACTCCTGACACAGAATGGGTGGGGGATCCATATGTCCCTCCCCCAGACCTCTGCTTCCTTCTAGAACAAGGAAGGAAGAAGAAAGACTCCCAGGTCCTTCATAGGCCTGGCAGCCACACAGGTCTCCAGGGCAGAAGGGCTCCTCCCTTGAGCAGGGCCATGGGGGGCCACAGCCCCTGTGCCAGGTCCGTCAGGACACGGTGGGCAGTGCCATGCTAGAGTGTGAGAGGCCCTAGCCTGGCGCTGGAGACTATTGTGACTTGACTCCTTTAAGGGCAGGGTCACTTCCAGGCAGAGGTCAGAGTGCTGGCTGTAGCCTGGTCCTTGTTGGCCAGCATTGCTGTAGCCCTCAGCGGACACAGAGGTGGGAAGAAGCTCTTCTGTCCCCTTTCTGTCAAATGCCGGGGGTTTCTGTTCTTGTGACTAAAAGGCTCAGGGGCCACTCCAGTTGAACTGGGCTAACTGGGCTGCACGAAATAAACACACAAGAGACACAAATACCTTTTTCTTTGGGGTCACTGTGACGGCTCCTCTGACCTTAAGGGTCCGCAGAAAGAGAGAGAGCAAGAGCATGCGCTGACCCCTTTTATTGAGGAGAAGCTATTCAAATGAGGTAAGGGGTCAGGTTTCAGGGGCCCCGAGTCTGTCTTCATGATGTCCAGTGTCAGCAGGTTGACTGACACCTGGGTAGGCCACACCCAAGGGCACAGTAAGAGAAGGGGACACACACAAGGCACTTCCATGGAAGATTCTACCCTAAACAGGGCAAGGGGTTATATTACAAAGGAACAGGTGAGCGTAGCTGCACCCATGGGGATGTAGGAAGGCACGCCCATGCACAAGACACCGACCCTCAAACCCAAGAAGGGTGGGGAAAGCTCTGCCACATTTCTGTGACTGAGCGCCTCAGCACCCAGCAGGGGAGTGTGAGTCAGTCACGTGTAAGGTTGGCCTCCCACACCAAAGATGGAGGCATGAGTGGGGGCGGGGGCTAGAAAGGAGCTGATTGGACATCACTGCCCCCGCCTGCCCCCTCAGGCTTGTTGGACTCCTTCCCACGTTATGTCCCCTGCTGCAGCCCCCCCCCCACCCCCCATGAAAATCTTCTCACACCCATAAGCTGCTTATAGGGTGTCTGCTGGACTCAGATCAGAAGTCTGGAATGGCTATGAAGATGTCATTGTCCCCTCCAGCATGGCAGGTAATGTCTAGCTCCCCAACCAGGGTTTTTTCTTGCAGAGCAAAAACTAAGGGAACAACTTGAAGGGAGCTAATCCTCTTTTTTTTCTTTTCTTTTTTTATTGGGGATTAAACTCACAGGTGCTTTACCTCTGAGCTGCATTCCCATCCCTTTTCATTTTTTACTTTGAGATAGAGTCTCCCTAAGTTGCTTCGGGCCTTACTAAGTTACTCAGTCTAGTCTTGAACTTGTGATCCTCCTGCCTCAGCCTCCCCAGTCTCTGGGATTACAGGCATGAGACACCACTCTCAGCTCTTTCTTTTCCTTTTTAACCTAAGTCAGTTTTTTTGTTTTGTTTTGTTTTTCCTCCATGGGGGAAAAAAAAAAACAACATTGTGAACACAGAGGAAAAGAGAAAAAAGTGAAAACTTCCTTTTATTCCTATTTCTAATCAATATCATCATTTTTCCCAGCAATAACCTATATGAGCAATTTTCTGTGCATTATCCAAGACTTTTGTTTTTAATTTCTATTTCATGTAGTACTGGGGGTTGAATCCAGGGACACTTAATCACTAAGCTATATGCCCAGCCCTTTTTATGTTTTATTATTTTGAGACAAGGTCTTGCTAAGTTACCCAATAGCCTTGAATTTGTAATCTTCCTGCCTCAGCCGCCTAAGTCTCTGGGATTGCAGGCATATGCCACCATGGCTGGCCTACCCCAGACTTTTCCAGGGTGTTCACACACATAACACATCTACGGGGGTGCATGTGAGGGCAAATGTCAGGATCTTTGTTTTGCTTTGATTTTGCATAAATCATTCTGCAATTTTTTCCCTATGACAGTATACCCTGGACATTTTCTCATGTGGACATGTATGGAGCCTCTTTGTTTTGTTTTGTTTTGATTTTCTGCATTCTAGTCCATGGGTAGATGTAACACGGTTGATTCAACATTCTGCTTCCTCTCCCGCCTTCACATGGGGTCCCCTTGCGGCTCTCTAGGGAGCATGGGTCAGAAGGCTGGTTTCACGGTGAATGGTACCTCTGCACATTTCCGGGGGATATTATCCACATTTTGAATGTGGATAACTGATGGACTGACTGATGGACAGGGTGCCCATTACCCAGGCCTCTGTGCACATGCGTGTGTGAACCTATCAGCACTGAGACATCGGGTGGAACCCACAGGCAGAAGTGCAGGAGTCCCACGCTTGGTGGACCCTGCCACAGTGTGGGAGGGCGGCTGAGGGCTTCTGTGCCTGCACAGCCCCCGCCAAACCAGTCCCCCCAGCCCACATCAGTCACGTGGCTGCTGGCTGGGCTGCCGTTTCCAGGAAATCGATTGCAAAGACCAGCGATTGTCAGTGGCTCGCACACAGGAGGCCATCCAGGGAGTAGATTAAATTGTAGGAGAAAATCATACTGAGCTCAGGAAGGCTCATAATGGAGACCCTCCATGACCTTTCTGGAGGAGTTAAAAGAACACAGGCAGATACACTTTCACCCTTGCTTACCACCCCCAGCCCTCCTGCCAGGAGAGGAGCCTCCTGCCCTTGGAGTAGATGCTCCTCACGCAGGGCAAGAGGGCTGCCTGCCCGTGCACGCCCAGGGAGGCCAGCAGGGGCACTTGCTTCCCTGCAGGGGGGACCCAGGTTGATCATCAGGCCCTGAGTTTCCCAAGGTCACTGACCCTCCTTCTCCATCCTGGCCCCCTTTTGCCTTCCCCTGGAGAAGCTGTCTGGCAGCCGAAGGTAGCGGTGACCCTTCTCCACTTGTTCCCAGACAAGGGCTCCTCTCAGCTGCATCCAGCCCGCTCTCCACCCCTGCACAAACCCAGGTGCTGGCACAGTGGCCTCAGATCTGATTACCCACCTCGAGACCCCTGCCCTGCATCCCCAGGAGGAGCGGGGGCCTCGTGGAGGGCTGAATGGGCGAGGGTGGCACTACGTGTACAAACACAGCATGCTCCTAAACAGAGAGGGACCCGAGCCTGGTTTCAAGACAGCCAGGCCAAGACCCCACCCGTGTCCCTCATCAGGATTGCCCTCCAGTCCCCGACCCACCCCTTTGTCTCTAGGTCCCCAGCCACACACACCCACACCTGGCCCTGCAAAGAAGACCCAGCCTTAGCTATGAACTTGGGAAACACATTTGTCTTCTGTATGCCGCTGTCTCCCCAGCTCGCCAGGCCGGCCTACCTGGGGTGCCACCACTGGGGGGGCAGAGGACTCTGTGTATGTCATCTCCACTTTCACAAGCTCCATGCAGGGCCAGGCCCAGTATGATTTACTAGTGGGGAGATGGAGGCTCAGAGTGGGTAAGTGACTTAATCCAGGTCACACTGCTGGTAAGTGCTGAAGACAACTAGCCAGGCACAGCCAGACTCCAGAGCCCTCACCAGCGCTGTCCCAGCTCCCTCTGGACTTCACTCCCTCTCAGTAAAGACAACCAGGCAGAGCTGCAACTCATGGTACCCAGATCCACGTGGGGTCCTGATGGAAGACCGCCCCTCCCATCTCCCTCCATCTTTGAATTCTGCTCCCTCTTTAGCAGATGCAGCCCCAGCAAGGCTGGAATGGCCACCCTGGTTTCCCAGGGCTGTCATAATGATGACCTCCCTTGGCTAGCAGGGCCTGACCAGCTCAGCCAGGGGATGTGGGACCTCTCTGGGCGGCGTCTCCTATCTGGGCCCAGGTTCGGGTTTATTTCTTTTCTTTGGGGTGGAGAGGCCACATTCCGGAGGGGCTTGCTGCCCTCCCATGGCAAAAGCCTGCCTGGCTGCCACCTCCTGCTGCTGCTGGAGGCCCAGTGGCCAGCAGTGGAGGGGGGAGAGCAGGAAAGGGTGGGAGCAGGCGGTGGGAGAAATCAGGAGAGGAAGAGGGCTGGGCCGTGGGACCTGGACAGTAACAGCGAGGATCCTAACAAAGCCAAGAGTCAGAATCCTGAAGGCAGCTGCCAGGAGACACTCTCGAGGCTCAGGTTCCCACACCCGTCCATCATGGGGATTAGTAAACCTTATTAGTTTTACAGGTGATGACCCTAGGCTCAGTCATTTATTCAGTTTTCCCAGCTGGTGGGTGACAAAGCCAGGATCCTAAGTGACCCCAGAACCCTAACCATCATGCTCCTCCGACAGAAAGGAGCAGATTCTCTTCTGTGACCAGCCCCTGCCCCCAGGACCATAGGCCACTACCCATTTCCACCCTCCCTTCCGTGTGACTTTGCCCTCTGTTCCTCTCCCTTCCCCTCCTCTGGCACCGGATCCTGCCTCCGAGGTCTACGTGGTCAAGGGCATCCCAAGGGTCTGTTGGAACACTGTGTTCTCATTATGAACAGCTCTGGGTCTTACTGGCCTTCGATCTTGCCCAAGGCCTGACGTCCAGCCCCCAGCCTGGGTGCAGGTGCCCAGGTCACTTGCTGCTAAGTGGAGAGGCTGAGTGCCAGGTGGTTCATCAACTACCAGATGAGGGCCCATGGAGCCCATGACACCAGTGGAGGTGGCCTGGAAAGATGTCCTACTAGATTATTTAATTTTTTTAAAAAAAGCAGGTTATAAAGCAGTATTTTATCAATGAAACAAAAGTATTCTCTGTTTTTAAGCAAAGAAAAAGGGTATTTACCAAGATGCTAACAGATGATTGTTGTCTTCTCTTGGCTTATCTGTGCTTTCTAGTTTTTCAAGGAACATTGATTATTTGCATGATTTTAAAAAGCAATAAAATAAACCAATCCCAGGCTGGTTGTACTTCTTTTATTTATTTATTTTTTAGTTATCGGCAGACACAACATCTTTGTTTGCATGTAATGCTGAGGATCGAACCCGGGCCACACGCATGCCAGGCGAGCGCACTACTGCTTGACCACATCCCCAGCCCTGGTTGTACTTCTTTCTGTCTTTGTCCTCAACCCGACAGCTCTCCAAACATCGTCATCTCCTCCCCTCCCCCTCCTCCCCTCCCCCCTCCCCTTCCCCTCCTCCTCTCTCCCTCCTCCTCCTCCTTCTTCTTCATCCTCCTCCTCCTCAACACATTACAGTCTTTCCAGCCCCTCAGGGGTGGGGAGGGGCCTCTACCTGCTCTTGGAAGACCCCACTGACTGACTAACAGAAGAGCCAAAGGTACAGTGGTGGTGGCTGGGGGCTTCTGCCCTCACCCTAAGCCATAAGTACTTAGGAACAGGAGCTGGAGCTCTGCACTGCATTGTTTGCTTCTGCAGGTGGTGCTGACTTCCAAGGGCAAGGAGCCCCCAGGCCAGGCAGCCCTGCTCCTGTGGGTTTGGGGCCAGGGCAAATGGCACAGTGTGGGATCCTCTCTCCACTGCTGAGGTTAGGATGGGCAACATCTTGGAAAATGAAGAGCGAGGAAAAGGAAAGCACAGAAGTCCCTCATCCTTCAGGAAAGAAAAAGCAATGCCTTAGACAGAGCTATGCTGGCCCCTTCCAGAAATTTCTGAGAAGGCCAGCACCTACTATGTGTGTGCCTGTCCCAGACTCACTCTTGCCCCTCATTACGCCCTGCCCCCCTGGTACAGGAGAGACAGCCGGAGCATAGAAGACACAGGTTTGCAGGTGGTAGGTTCCAGAATGCATTCCTGGAGAGAGAAATAAGTGTTAGCTAGCAGAGTCTTCTTTCCCTGGTGTGTACACTGCCTAGGCTCTGGAAACAGGCTCCCTTCAATCTGCGGCACCCCTCTCTGTCAGGAGCAGAGCAGCGACACTCTTGGAAGAGGGCTGGCTTTCCTGAACTCTTGCTAGTTTAATGATGAGGCTCCCTGTGTTAGCCAGCTTTTCATCATTGTGACAAAATACCTAAGAAAGTCAACTTAAAGGAGGAAAGATTTATTTTGGCTCAGATCAGCCAACTCCATGGCTCTGGGCTTGTTGTAAGGCAGAATATCATGGTGGACAGTGTGGTGAGGAATCCTGCTCAGCTCACAGCAGCTGGGAAGAACGGGGTGGGGGCCGGGGGATGTGGAAGAAGGAGCTGGGGACAGATACAGACACTAGGGCACATCCCCAAGGATCTACTCCCTTTAAGTAGGTTCCACTTCCTGCAGTTTCCATCACCGTCCATTCAGCTACGAATCCACAAGGAATTAATCCATGGATGAGATCAGGGCCCTCAAGATCCAATCACCTCTCCAAAGCCCCACTTGCCCTGGGACCAAGCCTTCAACACAGGGACCTCTAGGGGACATTCCAGATCCAACCGTAACATCTGACAAATCCATAGTCCCCACCATTAAAACAACAACCATCAGAAGGTCAGTCCGGGGAGCCCAGGACCTGGCCTGCAATCCAGCAAAGTTAGGATTCCAGGGAAAGGAGCAGAGGGTCCTTTGTTTCACCCTGGCCCCATCTTCAAATCAAATTCCAGGTGACCATGCCTACCACTTAGAAACGAGAGCTCCCATCCTCGCCAAACTCTTACATGCAGAACAGAGAGGTATTGGCACACTCAGTTGGGGAGGTAGGAGACCCAAACACCTGGGTCACCTTGGTCAAATCACTTCTTTCCACCCCAGCCCTTCTGCTCACACAGTGTGTTGGCATAGAGACAGGTTTTCAAAGGGGGTTGCTAAAGAATGCTCAGCCTCCTGGCAACATCTCTGCCCTAGATGGGAGTCTGATAGTAAGTTCCCTAGTCCTGTGTGTCCTGCTTTGGCTGCAGGTAGTCGAAGTGTGATTCATAGTGACATCCTGTGGACACAATGGGTAACTGCATAGGCTTAGACAGAAGCCGTAGGGTGACACATAACAACTTCCCTCATTAGGTGGAGAGGAGCCGATTGCAATTAATCACACTCATCATCTTACACAGGGAGCTGTCTTTCAGCTGGAAAAGACCGCCCCCAATCAGAAAGCAACCTTCCAGCCATATTTCCCTGCCATTAACCTCCAGCTATACAACAATTTGCTTAGACTTGTCCCTTTTCAAATATTGGCCTGATACAAGAGTCGAGTGTAACAGACAAGAGTCGAGTGTAACAGAGGGAAAATAATGTCAATCATAATGCAATAGCAAAAAGGTTCAATGGGATGTTTACTCTTGCCATGAAGTTCGCATGCATTATCTCATTTAATCTTCCCAACATGTTCCTGTCTCCAATTTTCACATGAGGGTTGGTCTAGAAGGGGAATTTTTGTACTCAGGCAATCTGGCATCGGACCCTGTTTTATTTAAACACCACTCTTGTTATTTCCACTACTGGGGAATCCACCTAGACCCTTGCACACGCTAGGCAAACACGATCACTGAGCCACTTCCCCAGTCCTTAGGCACCTTTCATGCAATCTCACTGTCCTCACTGCCTGCCCATCCACCCTATGTCTCTCCTAGTTGGAAAAAAAAAATCCCACATCCTGGGGGCACTGGTGTCAGTTCCTCAAGTGGACAGTCTGAGTCACAGTCTTTGGCAGTGAGGGTTAGGTGCACAGCAGAGGCTTTCAGTTTCAACAGGCTTGAGTCGGAGTCCCAGCTCTGTCCCTCACTATCACTAGCTGTGTGACCTAGGGCTCATTCCTGAACTCCACTTTCCTGGATGGCCAAGTGTGGATCACAGACGGTCCCTTGCCTGAAGGGGGTGTGGTGAGGATTAGAGAAAGTGCTTGTTGCTGGATGGATGAAAAAGAAATTGCAGTTTGCTAATCTGCCAGCTCTGCAATTTGACCTTGGAAGGAGACAGCCTGGTAGTTTTTACTAAGTGGCAAATTCTGATCTAACCTCTTTGGACAGCACCACCACTAAGAAGGGCTAGGATCTGGACAGGGGTGAGGACCAATGACTCACCCTGAGGCTTGTGAGTCTCGAAAGGAACTGCTGAAGTGTCTTGGTTCAAAGACTCTCCAAAGGGAGTTAGGTTGCCAAGATGGCGGAGCAGAAACAAAATCTCTGTATTTTGAGTCCCACATTTTCAAAGAAACACTATTACCCCAAAACCGCTGTCCCACCAGACTTCAAGTCCATGCCTCTATGTATCTGCAGAGACCCTGGTACCATTAGTTCAGGAAACACAAATTCAAGACTAGAAGTGAGGAGTCTGGATCCTAGTTCCAGCTCTACCTCCCTTTATTCAAATTGTGGAACGATGAACTTAGTCTTCAGGGTCACACAGCATAGGTTTCTCCTGTCAGTGCCTCTATTTTCCCACTTTTGCAAAAATAATTGAAGTCTTTCTTGTCCATGTCTATCTCTAGCAGAGGTGTGGCCATAATGGTCACTGACCATATCTATATCCTCATCCTCTAAGACAGCGTCTGGTACATGGAAGGTGCTCATTGGTAAGCAAATAATTAGGACATCTCACTAGTGGTTATGGAGCCCACTGATGGAAAATGTAGTCAGAGAATGGCACCAGGGCCCCTAAGCATACAAAATGCTGGACAAGGATCATTAAACAGGCTATCTTGAGGCCCAATTGAGAGACATCAGTATTAGCTATCTATGTAACAGATTAGTTATTCATTAACGGATTACTTCAAGACTAGTGGCTTAAAACAATAATTAACACTTCTTATCTCACAGCTGTTGGTCAGGAACTGGGCAGCAGCCTATCTCATGTCCAGCTCATGAGCTACAGTCATCTGAAGGCTCGAGTGGGGCTGAAGGATCTGTTTCCAAGATGGTAACTCACCTGGCTGGCAAACTGGGAATGGCTGCTTGAGGTCCCAGTTCTTTCACATGTGGACTTCTCCATGGGTCTTCTTGAATAGCCCTGGCACGTGGCAGCTGGCTTCCCCAGAATGAGTGACTCAGGAAAGATCTGGAATGAAATCTCAAAGTCTCTTATGACTATATTAGATTATCAGGACTGCTGAACAAAGGAACCAAACAAGGTCACTTAAAACAGCTTAAATTTACTTTCTCACAGTTCTAGAGACCACAGGGTCTGAAATCAAGTTTTCAGCAAGGCCATACTCCCCCTGAAAACTCTAGATGAGACTCCTTCCTTCCCTTTTTCTACTTCTAGTAACCGCAGATGGTCTTTGGCTGGTGGTAGCACAATTCCCATCTTGGTGTCCATTTTCCTATGCCTTCTCCCCGACGTCTGTCTGCTCTGTATCTCTCTCCTTATAAGAACCCAAGTCATTGGCCAGAGAGCCCACTCAAGTTACGTATGACCCTTAATTATATCTGCAAAATCTCTATTTTTAAACAAGGTCATGTTCCAAGGTACGAGGGGTTAGGGCTTCAGCATATCTTTTTGGAGGACACAATTTAACCCACCATGATGACTACCCTTGGAAATTGCATGTCACCATTTTTGCAATAGAAGTAGGGTCAGCCTACTTCAGGGTAGGAGGATACCTCACAGTTCTGCGATTCCCAGTAGGGCGTGATAATCGGGGCCACCTTTGGAGGAAAGCTACACAATATCAGATATCAAATTTAGCACAAGAGAGGCCTGATATGAGGTATTTACAAAGGGAAGGACTGAGAACCAGTTGCACAGTTTTCTTTTGCTGTTATTGTTCTAGGGATTGAACCCAGGAGCGTTTAACCACTGAGCCACATCCCTAACCCTTTTTATATTTCCTTTAGAGGCAGGGTCTCTCTGAGTTGCTTAGGGCCTCTATAAGTTACTGAGGCTAGCTTTGAACTTGCTATCCTGCCTCAGCCCCCCAAGCAGCTGAGATTACAGATGTGTGCTACTATGCCCGACATTACACAGTATTTGGGGCTCTCAGAATATAGAAAGGGGGCTGGGGTTGTAGCTTACTGGTAAAGTGCTCACCTAGCATGAAGGAGGCACTGGGTTCAATCCTCAGCACCACATAAAAATGAAATAAAGATTTTGTGTCCCGCTACAACTAAAAAAAATATATATATAAAAGAATATAGAAAGGCTCAAAGTGGGAGTCTGGGGGTGAATCTCAGTGGTACAGCACTGTCCTTGGATTCAATTCCTGGTGCCAAAAAAAAAGGTCAGAGTGCAGAGAATGAGGTGGGGATAGACGGCCATCCATCCCCACCACTTGCATCCCAAGCTCCCAAGCTCCCAAGCTTCCAAGCCCAGGAATGGGGGCTTCGATGGAGCCATCAGCACCGTGGCCCCCATGTTCAGTGCCTGGAGAAGAGGCTGCTCTGGGAAGGGGACCAGGACCTTCCCATGGACCAGCTGTGGTCAGATGTGGGCATGGGGAGAGACAGGGTTCTTTAAGTCTATAAGGGCCTCCTGGAAGGCCCAAGGGGTCTCAGCAGATCAGAGAACTTCAGGGGAATCCCAGAGACCAGGAATCTCTTAAGAGCACAGGGAATCTTCTAGGGAAGAGATTTTACCATCAGCCAGGCCCAGAGAGCTGGCACCCATGTGATCAACTC